>NC_069499.1:130808276-131108276 GCF_027579735.1 Bombina bombina | reverse complement strand
ATACACCAGGGCCCTCAGAAGTTAGAGCTTGCTGCTTGTTGATAAAACTAACTGCGCATCTGAGGCACGAAAATAGGCCCCACACATCTCACTCGATGTCTCCTCAGCCTTAAAGAACCGCACCAGAGCGGTTATAACTAGCCATGTGGGTTCTGAGACCCAAAAGTTAAGCCATGTGTGCCCTTAATAAAGCTTGCCCAAAACGTTATTGCCCACAAAAACGTTAAAGCACTCCCAAATAAAAAAAAAAAAAAACGTTTGCTCACAAACATTTGCAATTCAGTGTCAACCATATTTGTAATTGGCCCCATATGCAAGCTAAGTAATGCCCTTCTTTTAGCTCTAGGGTTACTGCTTACCCTTACCCTCCTGGGTATAATGTCAGCCTTTCTGAAATACACAGTCTCTCCAGAAAAAAATGACTGAACATACTTCATTGCTGCATAGCATGAAACCGTTCCTCACACTGAAGTTTCCTGTACTCCTCTGTGGGAACAACAATGGACCTTAGTTAGAAATGCTAAGATCATCATCCTCCAGGCAGCATTCTTCGTCCATCTGCTGCCTGAGAGTAAATAGTATACACCGGTACCATTTAAAATAACAGACTCTTGATTGAAGAAATTAAAAACTAATATTTTATCACCTCTTTCACTTTACCCTTCCTAGTACTTAGAGTAGGCAAAGAGAATGACTGGGGGGTGGAGCTAAGAGAGGAGCTATATAGACAGCTCTGCTGTGGTGCTCTTTGCCACTTCCTGTTAGGAAGGATAATATCCCACAAGTAAAGGATGAATCCGTGGACTCGTCTTACCTTATAGAAGAAAAAAGAAATGTATTAGGTAAGCATAAATTTTGTTTTATTTCCTATGAGAGTCCACAACGTCATTCCAATTACTAGTGGGAACCAATACCTCAGCTAGAGGACACGTAATGAACAGGGATGGAGAAAAAAGGCAGGAGGACCTAAACAGAAGGCACCACCGCTTGAAGAACCTTTCTCCCAAAAGAAGCCTTGGCCGAGGCAAAAGTATCAAATTTGTAGAATTTGAAAAAAGTATGCAGAGAAGACCATGTTGCCGCCTTGCAAATCTGTTCCACAGAAGCTTCATTTTTGAAAGCCCAAGACAAGGATACAGCCCAAGTGGAATGAGCCGTAATTCTCTCAGGAGGCTGCTGTCCAGCAGTCTCATAAGACAAACAAATCAAACTTCTCAACCAGAGAGACAGAGAAGTAGAAGTGGCCTTCTGACCCTCACACTTTCCAGAGAAAACAACAAACAGGGCAGAAGATTGTCGAAAATCTTTAGTAGCTTGTAAGTAAAACTTTAGAGCCCGCACAACATCTAAGTTATGCAAAAGATGTTCCTTTTGAGAAGAAGGATTAGGACAAAGAGAAGGAACAACAATTTCCTGATTAATGATGGGAATCACACTGCAGAGCTGAAAGCTCAGACACTCTGCGAGCGGCAGAAATGGCCACAAGTAACAAAACCTTGCAGGATAATAGCTTTATATCGACAATATGCATAGGCTCAAACGGAGACTGCTGTAAAACCTTAAGAATTAAATGTAGGCTCCTTGGGGGAGCAACAGGTTTAAACACAGGCCTGATTCTAGCCAGGACCTGTACAAAGGCTTGAGCATCTGGTAGATCAGCAAGACGTTTGTGCAAAAGGATAGATAATGCTGAAATCTGACCCTTTAGAGAACCGACGATAAACCCTTATCCAGTCCATCCTGAAGAAAAGACAAAATCCCGGAAATCCTCATCCGGCTCCAGGAGAACCACTTAGATTCACACCAATAAAGACTTTTATGCCATATCTTACGGTAAATCTTGCGAGTTACCGGCTTCTGAACTTGAATCATAGTTTTAATGACAGCTTCAGAAAAAACACGCTTAGACAGTACTAGGCGTTCAATCTCCACACAGTTAGCTTCAGAGAATCTAGGTTTGGATGATAAAAGGACCCTGAAGTAGAAGGTCTTTCATCAGAGGTAACCTCCAAGGAGGTAGAGAAGACATCCTAACCATATCCTGCGAGGCCATGCAGGAGCTATTAGAATTACTGATGCTCTCTCTTGATTGATACGAGCAAGGACTCGTGGAAGGAGAGTAAACGGAGGAAACAGATAAGCCAGAGAAAACCTCTAAGGAACCACTAGACAGAGCATCTATCAGAATGGCCTGAGGATCTCTTGACCTTCAACCGTACTTTGGAACCTTGGCGTTTTGGCGGGACGCCATCAGATCCAACTCTGGAACCCCCCACTTAAGGGTTATCTGAGAGAACACTTCCGGATGGAGAGCCCACTCCACAGGATGAAAAGTCTGTCTGCTCAGAAAAACTGCATCCCAATTGTCCACCCCTGGAATGTGGATGGCAGATAGGAGACAATCATGGGCTTCTGCCCACTGCAGAATTTGAGTCACCTCCATTATGGCTAAGGAACTCCCGAGTCCCACCCTGGTGGTTGATGTAAGCCACTGAGGTGATGTTGTCCGATTAAAATCTTATATACCGGACCAATGCCAGTTGAGGCCACGCTAATAGGTCATTAAAGATAGCTCTCAACTCCAAAATGTTTATGGGAAGAGAGGACTGCTCCCGAAACCACAGGCCCTGAGCTTTTAGAGGGCCCCAAACAGCACCCCAGTCTGACAGGCTGGCGTCCAAAGTCACAGTTTCCCAGGAAGGTCTCAGAAAGCAAGTGCCCCGAGACATATGTTCCTGTGACACCCACTATGAGAGAGTCTCTTGTCAGAGGGTCCAGATTTATCCTTTGAGTTAAATCCGAATGATCTCCATTCCATTGACGAAGCATACAAAGTTGCAGCGGTCGTAGATGGAACCGACAAAAGGAATCATGTACATTGATGCCACCATCAGACCAATCACCTTCATGCATTGGGCCACAGATGGACGAAAAGCAGACTGGAGAGAAAGGCAGGAAGCAAAAATCTTGTCTATTCTGACCTCCGTCAGAAAGATCTTCATGGACAGGGAATCTATTATAGTCCCTAGGAAACACACCTTGGTAGATGGAACAAGAGAACTTTTTTTTCCAAATTCACCTTCCACCCATGGGAATGTAGAAAAGACAACAGCATCTCTGTATCAGATAGTTGAAAAGATGACGCCTGAACTAAAATGTTGTCTAGATAAGATGCTACAGCAATTCCCGGGGATCTGATTACAGCCAAAAGCGCCCCCAGATCCTTTGTGAAAATTCTGGGAGATGTGGCCAGACCAAATGGAAAAGCAACAAATTGAAAGTGCTTGTCCAGACAAAACAATATATAGTAAATTAGACCTTTGAAGTTAACGTGTATATGTGCGATTGTGTGATTCAGATCTCTGTGTGTCCTCAAAAAAGTCGTAACTGTTGCGATATGTTATTAACTTTGTAATTTGATTTTAGACATTAAAATATAATGAAAGATACTTGTACAATATTTGTGAACTATTACTTGGTCCAACCTAGTGTCCTTAATATGTGGAGATAATCAATATAAGGCTAAGAACAATGTATTTAGACATAAATTAGAAAAAATCAACACAACAATAACATCAGATATTTTGTCTCTGGGGTAGAAAAAGGAGTATACCGCCAGATATTTAAAAAACGCTATTGGTCTCAGATATTTTTCAGAGTAAGGGTGTTCATATAAACAATAGTAAATGTTAATAAATGTTAATGTTTAAGTCATTTGCCCGGGACTTATGGAAACTTTATAGTACCTTTAGTTGGAGCAGAAGGATTAGGGCAGAACGATTCTGTTTTCTATACCGGTATAGAGCTTATCTTTGTTGAAGGTAAGATCGAGTCACTTGAAGATAATTTTCCTATATTTTGCCTCTGGCTTTTGTCTTTGTTTTCTTTGATAGAGTGAGTCCCTTGATTTGTGATGAAATACAGACCAGGGAACGTCCTAGGAACCAGCGGATAGTTTTTTCTTTGTTTCTCAGTAGGCTACGTTCCTTTCAGTGTTACCGTAGTTATTATATCTTCTTGCAGTTCTTTAGTTTGTAGGTTTTGCAGACTAGGGTACGTCCTGGGGGCCAGTCCAGTATTTCTCTGTTGGTTGTTATCTTTTGGCTCCCACTCGGCTACGTTCCCTCTTTAGTTCCTGCAATGTAGGTATAACCTTTTCCTTTTAGGACACAGTTGTGTGTGTCCGAATTGGTTGTAAATTCAAGAAAAAAGGTTTTTCATGGAGCAAAATGAACGCATTTCGGCTGTCACCTGCAGCCTTTTTCAAACATACTGCTCTTGTTCAATTTGGCGGTCTTATTTAAACGGTCAGATCACTCTTACATTGGTTAACTTGTAACATTGTTTAATTGGTTTAGACTTCCATCACTCAGGTTCTGCAATACCACTTTCTTGCAAAGTTTCGTGTCTTTGTTAATATTATTCATAAAGTGCATGCAGAATATGTATTGTTTAGCTGGATTTCTAGTGTTATTAGAAAAATGTATAAAAAACATAATTTATGCTTACCTGATAAATTTATTTCTCTTGTAGTGTATCCAGTCCACGGATCATCCATTACTTATGGAATATATTCTCCTTCCCAACAGGAAGCTGCAAGAGTCCACCCACAGCAAAGCTGCTATATAGCTCCTCCCCTAACTGCCATATTCAGTCATTCGACCGAAAACATGCAGAGAAAGGAAAAACCATAGGGTGCAGTGGTGACTGTAGTTCAAATGAAAAAATTACCTGCCTTAAAGTGACAGGGCGGGCCGTGGACTGGATACACTACAAGAGAAATAAATTTATCAGGTAAGCATAAATTATGTTTTCTCTTGTTAAGTGTATCCAGTCCACGGATCATCCATTACTTATGGAATACCAATACCAAAGCTAAAGTACACGGATGATGGGAGGGACAAGGCAGGTACTTAAACGGAAGTTACCACTGCCTGTAAAAAAACCTTTCTCCCAAAAATAGCCTCCGAAGAAGCAAGGTATCAAATTTGTTAAATTTGAAAAGTATGAAGCGCAAACCAAGACTCCGTCTTGTAAATCTGTTCAACAGAAGCCACATTTAAAAAAGGCCCAAGTGAAAACCACAGCTCTAGTAGAATGAGCTGTAATCCCTTCAGGAGGCTGCTGTCCAGCAGTCTCATAAGCTAAATGAATTATGCTTTTTAACCAAAAAGACAGAGAGGCTGCTGAAGTCTTTTGACCTCTCCTCTGTCCAGAATAGACAACAAACAAGGTGAACGTTTGATGAAAACTGTAGTAGCTTGTAAGTAAAACTTTAAAGCACAAACCACGTCCAATATTGTGTAATAGACGTTCCTTCTTTGAGGAAGGATTAGGATACAAGCATGGAACAACTATCTCTTGAGTGATGTACTTGTTAGATATCACCTTAGGAAAAAACCCAGGTTGGTACGCAGGACTTCCTTATCCGTACGAAGGACCAGATAAGGAGAATCACATTGTAACACAGATAACTTGGAGACTCTACGAGTCGAGGAATTAGCTACCCAAAAGGAACTTTCCAAGATAAAGATTGATATCTATGGAACAAAAAAGGTTCAAACGGAACTTCTTGAAGAACCTTAAGAATCAGGTTTAAGCTCCATGGCGGAGCAACAGTTTTAAACACAGGCTTGGATCTAACCAAAGCCTGACCAAATGCCTGAACGTCTAGAATACCTGCCAGACGCTTGTGCAAAAAAATAGACAGAGTAAAAATCTTTCCCCTTTTAAGGAATTAGCTGACAACCCTTTTCTCAAAAACATCTTGGAGAAAAGATAATATCCTGGGAATCCAGACTTTACTCCATGAGTAACCCTTGGATTCATAACAATCAGATATTTACACCATATCTATGTTCAATTTTCCTAGAGACAGGCTTTCATGTCTGTATTAAGGTATCAATGACTGACTCGGAGAAGCCATGCTTTGATAACATCAAGCGTTCAGTCTCCAGGCAGTCCATCTCAGATTGATTCTATTTAGATGGTTGAAAGGACCCTGAGGTAGAGGGACCTGTCTCAGAAGCAGAGACCGTGATGGAAAGGATGACATGTCCACCAGATCTGCATACCAGGTCCTGCGTGGCTACGCAGGCGCTGTCAAAAACACCAAAGCCCTCTCCTGCTTGGTCTTGACCTCCGGAGGAAATCCCACTCCCCCGGAAGAAAAGTCTGACGACTTAGAAAATCCACCTCCCAGTTCTCAACACCTGGGATATGGATAGCTGATAGACAAGAGTGAGTCTCTGTCCAGTGAATTATTGTAAGACTTCTAACATCGCTAGGGAACTTCTGTTCCCCCTTGATGGCTGATGTAAGCCACAGTCGTGTATATTGTCCGACTGAGTATGATGTACCTCAGAGTTGCTAACTGAGGCCAAGTCTGAAGAGCATGGAATATCACTCCCAGTTCCAGAATATTTATTAGAAGGAGGGTCTCCTCCTAAGTCCACTATCCCTGAGCCTTCAGGGAGTTCCAGACTGCATCCCAACCTAAAAGGCTGGCATCTATTGTAACAATTGTCCCATCTGACCTGCGGAAGGTCATACCCTTGGACAGATGGACCCGACATAGTCACCAGAGAAGAGAATCTCTGGTCTCTTGGTCCAGGTTTAACAGGGGGACAAATCTGTGTAATCCCCGTTCCTCTGACTGAGCATGCATAGTTGCAGCGGTCTGAAATGTAGACGTGCAAACGGTACTATGTCCCTTGCCGCTACCATTAAGCCGATTTCATTCATGTACTGAGCCACCGAAGGGCGCGGATGGGATGAAAAAACACGGCAGAAATTTAGAAACTTTGACAACCTGGACTCCGTCAGGTAAATTTTCATTTCTACAGAATCTATCAGAGTCCCTAGGAGGGAAACCCTTGAGATTGGGGATAGAGAACTCTTTCCTTGTTCACTTTCCACCCATGTGATCTCAGAAATGCCAGTACTACGTCCGTATGAGACTGGGCAATTTGGATGTTTGACGCCTGTATCAGGATGTCGTCTAAATAAGGGGCCACTTCTATGCCCCGCGGTCTAAGGACCGCCAAAGCGACCCCAGAACCTCCATAAAGATTCTTGGGGCTGTAGATATCCCAAAGGAAAGAGCTACAAACTGGTAATGCCTGTCTAGAAAGGCAAACCTGAAAAACGATGGTGATCTTTATGCATCACAATGTGAGGATAAGCATCCTTCAAATCCATTGTAGTCCTCTATTGACTCTCCTGGATCATAGTTAAGATGGTACGAATAGTTTCCATCTTAAATGACGGAATTCTGAGGAATTTGTTTAAGATCTTTAGATCCAAAATAGGTCTGAAGGTTCCCTCTCCTTGGGAACCACAAACAGATTTGAGTAAAAACTCTGTCCCTGTTCCTCTCTTGGAACTGGATGGATCTCGTACACAATGTAAGAATGCCTCCTTCTTTATCTGGTTTGCAGATAATTGTGAAAGGCGAAATCTCCCCTTTTTTTGGGGGGAATCTTTGAAATCCAGAAGATATCTCTGGGATATAAATTCCAATGCCTAGGGATCCTGGGCATCTCTTGCCCACGCCTGGGCAAAGAATGAAAGTCTGCCACCTATAGGATCCGTTACCGGATAGGGGTCCGTTCCTTCATGCTGCCTTAGAGGCAGCAGCAGGCTCCTTGGCCTGCTTATCTTTGTTCCAGGTCCGATTGTCTCCAGACCGCCTTGGACTGAGCAAAAATTCCCTCTTGTTTTGCCTTAGAGGAAGAGGATGCCACACCTGCCCTGAAGTTTTTAAAAGGTACGAAAATTAGACTTTTTTTTTTTTTTTTTGCCCTTGATTTAGACCTATCCTGAGGAAGGGCATGACCTTTTCCTCCAGTGATATAAGCAATAATCTCCTTCAAACCAGGCCCGAATAGGGTCTGCCCCTTGAAGGGAAGTTAAGTAGCTTATTTATTAAAGTCACGACAGCTGACCATGATATAAGCCATAGCGCTCTGCGCGCCAGTATAGTAAAAAACAGAATTCTTAGCCGTTAGTCTAGTCAAATGAACAAGGCATCAGAAAACAAAGGAATTGGCTAGCATAAGCTTGTCAAATATATTCATCCAATGGAGTCGCTTAACTGTAAAGCCTCATCAAGAGACTCAACCCAGAACGCCGCAGCAGCAGTGACAGAAGCAATGTATGCAAGGGGCTGCAGGATAAAACCTTGTTGAATAAACATTTTTTATCCATTGGATCTAAAAAGCACAACTGTCCTCGTCAGAGGTAGTGGTACGCTTAGCTAGAGTAGAAACTCTTCTCTCCACCTTAGGAACTGTCTGCCAGAAGTCCCGTGTGGTGGTAACTATTAGAAAACATTCTTCTAAAAAATAGGAGGGGAAGAGAACGGCACACCTGGTCTATCCCATTCCTTATTAAAAAATTTTTAGTAAACCTCTTTAGGTATTGGAAAAACATCAGTACACACCGGCACTGCATATTATTTATCCAGTCTACACAATTTCTCTGGCCCTGCGATTGTACACATTCATTCAGAGCAGCCAAAGCCTCCCTGAGCAACAAGTGGAGGTTCTCAAGCATAAATTTTAAATGTAGAAATATCAGAATCAGGTTAAATCATCTTCCCTGAGTCAAAAAAAATCACCCACAGACTAAGCATATTGTGAGGTAGTATCATACATGGTTCTTAAAGCGTCTGTATGCTCTGTATCTACCCCCAGAGCTAACTGCTTTCCTTTAATTTCAGGTAGTCTGACTAATACTGCTGCTGACTAATACTGCTGCCAGAATATTATTCACCACCTTTGCCATGTCTTGTAAAATAAACGCTATGGGCGCCCTTGATGTACTTGGCGCCATTTGAGCGTGAGTCCCTGAAGCGGGAGTCGAAGGGTCTGACACGTGGGGAGAGTTAGTCGGCATAACTTTCCCCTCGACAGAATCCCCTGGTAAAAGAAACGCTATGGGTGCCCTTGATGTACTTGGCGCCATTTGAGCGTGAGTCCCTAAAGCGGGAGTCAAAAGGTCTGACACGTGGGGAGAGTTAGTCGGCATAACTACCCCCACGACAGAATCCTCTGGTGATAATGTTTTTAAAGACAAAAAATGATCTTTATTGTTTAACATGAAATCAGTACATCTGGTACACATTCTAAGATGGGGTTCCACCATGGCTTTAAAACATAATGAACACAGAGCTTCCTCTATGTCAGACATGTTAGAACAGACTAATAATGAGACTAGTAAGCTTGGAAAACACTTTAAATCAAGTTAACAAGCAAATATATAAAACGTTACTGTGCCTTTAAGAGAAACAAATTTTGTCAAAATTTGAAAAACAGTGAAAAAAAGGCAGTAAAACAAACGAAATTTTTACAGTACATGTAATAAGGTAACAGAGCATTGCACCCACTTGCAAATGGATGATTAACCCCTTAATGCAAAAAACAGATCAAAAAAAAAAAAAGACATAGACGTTTTTAAAAACAGACACAACAAACTGCCACAGCCAACAGTGGGAAGCTTCAGTTAACTGTTTCTATGCAAAATTTAAGCCAGCCATGTGGAAAAAACTTAGGCCCCAATAAGTTTTATCACCAAACATATGTTATAAAACGATTAAACATGCCAGCAAACGTTTTAAAACACATTTTTACAAGAGTATGTATCTCTATTAATAAGCCTGATACCAGTCGCTATCGCTGCATTTAAGGCTTTACATACATTACTTCGGTATCAGCAGTATTTTCTTAGTCAATTCCATTCCTAGAAAAATATTTTACTGTACATACCTTATCTGCAGGAAAACCTGCACGCCATTCCCCCTCTGAAGTACCTCACTCCTCAGAATGTGTGAGAACAGCAAATGGATCTTAGTTACGTCTGCTAAGATCATAGAAAAACGCAGGCAGATTCTTCTTCCAAATACTGCCTGAGATAAACAGCACACTCCGGTGCCATTTAAAAATAACAAACTTTTGATTGAAGAATAAACTAAGTAGAAAGCACCACAGACTCTCACGACCTCCTATCTATGTTGAGGCTTGCAAGAGAATGACTGAATATGGCAGTTAGGGGAGGAGCTATATAGCAGCTTTGCTGTGGGTGGACTCTTGCAGCTTCCTGTTGGGAAGGAGAATATATTCCATAAGTAATGGATGATCCGTGGACTGGATACACTTAACAAGAGAAAATATGTATTGTTTAGTGGATCTAATTAATCTAAAAATAGAAACTTTATTTTGGTATTTTACTTTTATTTTTATCTTTATCAGATGTACATACATTTTGAACAATATTGTTAATTTGGTCCTTAGATCTTGAAAAATTGGATTCTATAGATACTAGACAAAATAAAAAATTAGATATAAAGATAATAATCAAAATAACAATAGGAGGATGAATAAATGTTGTCATTATATAACAAAACATAATATTTCATAAAACCGATTTTTTAGGGTGTTTTGGAGATCGTTAGAATACAACTTTTGTGTTGTTTACGTTACTTTTTATACTTATCCAGATGGTAATTCATCTAATGTTTTCAATTATTTATTCATATTTCATATATAAGCTATTATTCATGTACTTGTCTATGAAATTTCAAATGATTATATTGGGGAAGGGGGCAAGGGGGTTGAGGAAGGAAGCAATGGCTATATAGTAGACTTCTGAAAATAAAATAAAAACGTCCCTATATTAAATTCAATTATGCTGATTCATAATGTTTATTTCTATTTGTTTGAATGGCAGCTTGTGTATTGTTTTCATTGTCTTTATGCTTTTTAAGTAGTAACTTGTATAATATTTTCCTCTTTATAAATAGTTTATATAATTAATTCATATTATGTATTAATTTTCTATATGGTGGTTTTTAATAAAATTATTTTGTATTTTCACATAATGGTAATAGTGTGTGTGTGTGGGGGGGGGGGGGTTGGTTGATAGGGACAGCTGGGATTATACAATGGGTATCTGATGGTAGGATATTCAAACAATTGGTCAATAGATTAAATTTATAATTAATTCCTAATTGGGATTATAATATTATGTGTCTTGGAGATCTAACTATATGTGATAGTTATATAGTTTATTCATAATCAGCATAATTAAATTTAATATAGGGACGTTTTTATTTTATTTTCAGAAGTCTACTATATAGCCATTGCTTCCTTCCTCAACCCCCTTGCCCCCTTCCCCAATATAATCATTCGAAATTTCATAGACAAGTACATGAATAATATCTTATATATGAAATATGAATAAATAATTGAAAACATTAGATGAATTACCATCTGGATAAGTATACAAAGTAACGTAAATAACACAAAAGTTGTATTCTAACGATCCCCAAACACCCTAAAAAATCCGGTTTATGAAATATTATGTTTCGTTATATAATAACAACATTTATTCATCCTCCTATTGTTATTTTGATTATTATCTTTATATCTAATTTTTTATTTTTTCTAGTATCTATAGAATCCAATTTTTCAAGATCTAAGGACCAAATTAACAAAATTGTTCAAAATGTATGTACATCTGATAAAGATAAAAATAAAAGTAAAATACCAAAATAAGGTTTCTATTTTTAGATTAATTAGATCCACTAAACAATACGTATTTTTTATACATTAACACTAGAAATCCAGCTAAATAATATGTATTCTGCATGCACTTTATGAATAATATTAACAAAGACACGAAACTTTGCAATAAAGTGGTATTGCAGAACCTGAGTTCTGTGATGGAAGTCCAAACCAATTAAACAATGTTACAAGTTAACCAATGTAAGAGTGATCTGACCGTTTAAATAAGACCGCCAAATTGAACAAGAGCAGTATGTTTGAAAAAGGCTGCAGGTGACAGCCGAAACGCGTTCATATTGGTCCATGAAAAACCTTTTTTCTTGAATCTACAACCAATTCGGACACATAGAACTGTGTCCTAAAAGGAAAAGGTTATACCTACATTGCAGGAACTAAAGAGGGAACGTAGCCGAGTGGGAGCCAAAAGATAACAACCAACAGAGAAATACTGGACTGGCCCCCAGGACGTACCCTAGTCTGCAAAACCTACAAACTAAAGAACTGCAAGAAGATATAATAACTATGGTAACACTGAAAGGAACGTAGCCTACTGAGAAACAAAGAAAAAACTATCCGCTGGTTCCTAGGACGTTCCCTGGTCCGTATTTCATCACAAATCAAGGGACTCACTCTATCAAAGAAAAACATAATTTATGCTTACCTGATAAATTCCTTTCTTCTGTAGTGTGATCAGTCCACGGGTCATCATTACTTCTGGGATATTACTCCTCCCCAACAGGAAGTGCAAGAGGATTCACCCAGCAGAGCTGCATATAGCTCCTCCCCTCTACGTCACCTCCAGTCATTCGACCAAGGACCAACGAGAAAGGAGAAGCCAAGGGTGTAGTGGTGACTGGAGTATAACTTAAAAAATATTTACCTGCCTTAAAAACAGGGCGGGCCGTGGACTGATCACACTACAGAAGAAAGGAATTTATCAGGTAAGCATAAATTATGTTTTCTTCTGTTAAGTGTGATCAGTCCACGGGTCATCATTACTTCTGGGATACCAATACCAAAGCAAAAGTACACGGATGACGGGAGGGATAGGCAGGCTCTTTATACAGAAGGAACCACTGCCTGAAGAACCTTTCTCCCAAAAATAGCCTCCGAGGAAGCAAAAGTGTCAAATTTGTAAAATTTGGAAAAAGTATGAAGCGAAGACCAAGTTGCAGCCTTGCAAATCTGCTCAACAGAGGCCTCATTCTTGAAGGCCCAAGTGGAAGCCACAGCTCTAGTAGAATTAGCTGTAATTCTTTCAGGAGGCTGCTGTCCAGCAGTCTCATAAGCTAAACGAATTATGCTACGAAGCCAAAAAGAAAGAGAGGTAGCAGAAGCCTTTTGACCTCTCCTCTGACCAGAGTAAACGACAAACAGAGAAGACGTTTGTCGAAATTCCTTAGTTGCCTGTAAGTAAAATTTTAGAGCACAGACTACGTCCAGGTTGTGCAGTAGACGTTCCTTCTTCGAAGAAGGATTTGGGCACAAAGAAGGAACAACAATCTCTTGATTGATATTCCTGTTAGTGACTACCTTAGGTAAGAACCCAGGTTTAGTACGCAGAACTACCTTATCCGAATGAAAAATCAAATAAGGAGAATCACAATGTAAGGCTGATAACTCAGAGACTCTTCGAGCCGAGGAAATAGCCATTAAAAATAGAACTTTCCAAGATAACAACTTTATATCAATGGAATGAAGGGGTTCAAACGGAACGCCCTGTAAAACATTAAGAACAAGGTTTAAACTCCATGGTGGAGCAACAGTTTTAAACACAGGCTTAATCCTGGCCAAAGCCTGACAAAAAGCCTGGACGTCTGGAACTTCTGACAGACGTTTGTGTAACAGAATGGACAGAGCTGAGATCTGTCCCTTTAATGAACTAGCAGATAAACCATTTTCTAAACCTTCTTGTAGAAAAGACAATATCCTAGGAATCCTAACCTTACTCCAAGAGTAACCTTTGGATTCACACCAATATAGGTATTTACGCCATATCTTATGGTAAATCCTTCTGGTAACAGGCTTCCTAGCCTGTATTAAGGTATCAATAACTGACTCAGAAAACCCACGTCTTGATAAAATCAAGCGTTCAATTTCCAAGCAGTCAGCTTCAGAGAAGTTAGATTTTGATGTTTGAAAGGACCCTGTATCAGAAGGTCCTGTTTCAGAGGTAGAGACCAAGGTGGACAGGATGACATGTCCACCAGGTCTGCATACCAAGTCCTGCGTGGCCATGCAGGTGCTATTAGAATCACTGATGCTCTCTCCTGTTTGATTCTGGCAATCAATCGAGGAAGCATCGGGAAGGGTGGAAACACGTAAGCCATCCTGAAGTCCCAAGGTGCTGTCAGGGCATCTATCAGGACTGCTCCTGGATCCCTGGATCTGGACCCGTAACGAGGAAGCTTGGCGTTCTGTCGAGACGCCATGAGATCTATCTCTGGTTTGCCCCAACGTCGAAGTATTTGGGCAAAGACCTCCGGATGAAGTTCCCACTCCCCCGGATGAAAAGTCTGACGACTTAAGAAATCCGCCTCCCAGTTCTCCACTCCCGGGATGTGGATTGCTGACAGGTGGCAAGAGTGAGACTCTGCCCAGCGAATTATCTTTGATACTTCCATCATTGCTAGGGAGCTTCTTGTCCCTCCCTGATGGTTGATGTAAGCTATAGTCGTGATGTTGTCCGACTGAAACCTGATGAACCCCCGAGTTGTCAACTGGGGCCAAGCCAGGAGGGCATTGAGAACTGCTCTCAATTCCAAAATGTTTATTGGCAGGAGACTCTCCTCCTGACTCCATTGTCCCTGAGCCTTCAGAGAATTCCAGACGGCACCCCAACCTAGAAGGCTGGCGTCTGTTGTTACAATTGTCCAGTCTGGTCTGGTCTGCTGAATGGCATCCCCCTGGACAGATGTGGCCGAGAAAGCCACCATAGAAGAGAATTTCTGGTCTCTTGATCCAGATTCAGAGAAGGGGACAAGTCTGAGTAATCCCATTCCACTGACTTAGCATGCACAGTTGCAGTGGTCTGAGGTGTAAGCGTGCAAAGGGTACTATGTCCATTGCCGCTACCATTAAGCCGATTACCTCCATGCATTGAGCCACTGACGGGTGTTGAATGGAATGAAGGGTGCGGCAAGCACTTTGAAGTCTTGTTAACCTGTCCTCTGTCAGGTAAATCTTCATTTCTACAGAATCTATAAGAGTCCCCAGGAAGGGAACTCTTGTGAGTGGAACGAGTGAACTTTTCTTTTCGTTCACCTTCCATCCATGTGACCTTAGAAAAGCCAGTACTAACTCTGTATGAAACTTGGCAGTTTGAAAGCTTGAAGCTTGTATCAGAATGTCGTCTAGGTACGGAGCTACCGAGATTCCCCGCGGTCTTAGTACCGCCAGAAGAGCACCCAGAACCTTTGTGAAGATTCTTGGAGCTGTAGCCAATCCGAATGGAAGAGCTACAAACTGGTAATGCCTGTCTAGGAAGGCAAACCTTAGGTACCGGTAATGATCTTTGTGAATCGGTATGTGAAGGTAAGCATCCTTTAAATCCACTGTGGTCATGTACTGACCCTTTTGGATCATAGGTAAAATTGTCCGAATAGTCTCCATTTTGAACGATGGAACTCTTAGGAATTTGTTTAGGATCTTTAAATCCAGGATTGGTCTGAAAGTTCCCTCCTTTTTGGGAACTACAAACAGATTTGAATAAAACCCTTGTCCCTGTTCCGACCGTGGAACTGGATGGATTACTCCCATTAACAAGAGCTCTTGAACGCAGCGTAGAAACGCCTCTTTCTTTGTTTGGTTTGTTGACAACCTTGATAGATGAAATCTCTCTTTTGGAGGAGAGTATTTGAAGTCCAGAAGGTATCCCTGAGATATTATCTCTAGCGCCCAGGGATCCTGGACATCTCTTGCCCAAGCCTGGGCGAAGAGAGAAAGTCTGCCCCCCACTAGATCCGATCCCGGATCGGGGGCCCTCAATTCATGCTGTCTTAGGGGCAGCCGCAGGTTTCCTGGCCTGCTTGCCCTTGTTCCAAGACTGGTTAGGTCTCCAGCCTTGTCTGAAGCGAGCAACAGATCCCTCTTGTTTTGGAGCAGAGGAAGTTGATGCTGCTCCTGCTTTGAAATTCCGAAAGGAACGAAAATTAGACTGCCTAGCCTTAGGTTTGGCTCTGTCTTGAGGTAGGGCGTGGCCCTTACCTCCTGTAATGTCAGCGATAATTTCTTTCAAACCGGGCCCAAATAAGGTCTGCCCTTTGAAAGGTATATTAAGTAATTTGGACTTAGAAGTAACATCAGCTGACCAGGATTTTAGCCACAGTGCTCTGCGCGCCTGAATGGCGAATCCGGAATTCTTAGCCGTAAGTTTAGTTAAATGTACTACGGCTTCCGAAATGAATGAATTAGCTAGCTTAAGGATTCTAAGCCTGTCCGTAATGTCGTCCAGAGTAGCTGAACTAATGTTCTCTTCCAGAGACTCAATCCAGAATGCCGCTGCAGCCGTGACCGGCGCAATGCATGCAAGGGGTTGCAATATATAACCTTGTTGAACAAACATTTTCTTAAGGTAACCCTCTAACTTTTTATCCACTGGATCTGAAAAGGCACAGCTATCCTCCACCGGGATAGTGGTACGCTTAGCTAAAGTAGAAACTGCTCCCTCCACCTTAGGGACCGTTTGCCATAAGTCCCGTGTGATGGTGTCTATTGGAAACATCTTTCTAAATATCGGAGGGGGTGAGAACGGCACACCGGGTCTATCCCACTCCTTAGTAATGATTTTAGTTTGTCTCTTAGGTATAGGAAAAACGTCAGTACTCGTTGGTACAGCAAAATATTTATCCAACCTACACATTTTCTCTGGTATTGCAACTGTGTTACAATCATTCAGAGCCGCTAACACCTCCCCTAGTAATACACGGAGGTTTTCCAGCTTAAATTTAAAATTTGAAATATCTGAATCCAATCTGTTTGGATCAGAACCGTCAGCCGCAGAATGAAGCTCTCCGTCCTCATGTTCTGCAAGTTGTGACGCAGTATCTGACATGGCCCTAGCATTATCAGCGCACTCTGTTCTCACCCCAGAGTGATCACGCTTGCCTCTTAGCTCTGGTAATTTAGCCAAAACCTCAGTCATAACAGTAGCCATATCTTGTAATGTTATTTGTAATGGCCGCCCAGATGTACTGGGCGCCACAATATCGCGCACCTCCCGAGCGGGAGATGCAGGTACTGTCACGTGAGGCGAGTTAGTCGGCATAACTCTCCCCTCGTTGTTTGGTGAAATTTGTTCAATTTGTACAGATTGACTTTTATTTAAAGTAGCATCAATACAGTTAGTACATAAATTTCTATTGGGCTCCACTTTGGCATTAGCACAAATAGTACAGGTCTCTTCCTCTGAATCAGACATGTTTAACACACTAGCAACTAAACTTGCAACTTGGAAATATTATTCAAGTAAAATATAATGAAAAACGTACTGTGCCTAAGAAGCACAGAAAGATTTATGACAGTTGAAATTAATAAACAGAAAAGGTTACAGCATCAATCTTTGTAAAACAAACCACAATTTTAGCAAAGGCTTGTTCCCATTAGCAAAGAATAACTAACCCTGATGGCAGAAAAAAAAGTTAAAGAATAAACGTTTTTTATCACAGTCAACTACAATCTCACAGCTCTGTTGTGAAGATTACTTCCCTCAAAACAAGTTTTGAAGACCCCTGAGTTCTGTAGAGATGAACCGGAACATGCAGGAAAAACAATGAGCTTCTGACTGAAATTTTTGATGCGTAGCAAAAGCGCCAAAAAAGGCCCCTCCCCCTCACACACAACAGTGAGAAAGATCAGTAAACTGTCAGAATTAGATCAAGCAACTGCCAAGTGGAAAAATAGTGCCCAAACATTTTATTCACCCAGTACCTCAGAAAATGAAAACGATTTTACATTCTAGCAAAAACGTTTAACATAAATTAAGAGTTATTAAAAAGCCTGTTGCTTACAAATAGGCTAGAGTCTTATAAACACAGTGTAATTCCAGTGAAGTACCATTCCCCAGAATACTCAAATGTAAAATATACATACATGATATTATATCGGTATGGCAGGATTTTCTCATCAATTCCATTGTCAGAAAATAAAAGCTGCTACATACCTTTTTGCAGATTAATCTGCCCGCTGTCCCCTGATCTGAAGTTTACCTCTCCTCAGATGGCCGAGAAACAGCAATATGATCTTAACTACTCCGGCTAAAATCATAGTAAAAACTCTGGTAGATTCTTCTTCAAATTCTACCAGAGAAGGAATAACACGCTCCGGTGCTATTAAAAAATAACAAACTTTTGATTGAAGGAATAAAACTAAATAAAATCACCATAGTCCTCTCACACATCCTATCTAGTCGTTGGGTGCAAGAGAATGACTGGGAGTGACGTAGAGGGGAGGAGCTATATGCAGCTCTGCTGGGTGAATCCTCTTGCACTTCCTGTTGGGGAGGAGTAATATCCCAGAAGTAATGATGACCCGTGGACTGATCACACTTAACAGAAGAAACAAAGACTAAAGCCAGAGGCAAAATATAGGAAAATTATCTTCAAGCGACTCGATCTTACCTACAACAAAGATAAGCTCTATACCGGTATAGAAAACAGAATCGTTCTGCCCTAATCCTTCTGCTCCAACTAAAGGTACCATAAAGTTTCCATAAGTCCCGGGCAAATGACAAACTTTAACATTTATTAACATTTACTATTGTTTATATGAACACCCTTACTCTGAAAAATATCTGAGACCAATAGCGTTTTTTAAATATCTGGCGGTATACTCCTTTTTCTACCCCAGAGACAAAATATCTGATGTTATTGTTGTGTTGATTTTTTCTAATTTATGTCTAAATACATTGTTCTTAGCCTTATGTTGATTATCTCCACATATTAAGGACACTAGGGTTGGACCAAGTAATAGTTCACAAATATTGTACAAGTATCTTTCATTATATTTTAATGTCTAAAATCAAATTACAAAGTTAATAACATATCGCAACAGTTACAACTTTTTTGAGGACACACAGAGATCTGAATCACACAATCACACATATACACGTTAACTTCAAAGGTCTAATTTACTATATATTGTTTTGTATGAACTAGTTTGAGAGGATCAAATTAATTACTGGTTCAGTTTTTATTTATATTTTTATATGATTGGTTTTAAATCCGGATCTGTCCTTTCCCCAATTGTTTCCTTTTTTAATTTATAAAAAGCACATCAAGTACAATCTGTATCAACCATTATTCTAAGTATCTATTATTCTAAGTATTAATCAATTCCACTGTGCTAAATATGGTATTTCATCAATTTTTATTTTTTGTATTTTATATGTATGTTGTTCAATATATTTATGTCTTTTAATTGAAAAGTAAAATTATTTCTTCATATTACTCAGAGTACTTGTCATATTTATTATATTTTTATACAATTATTATTATATCTGTAAAAAATCTATCACTAAACCCTATCCAAAACTATTATTAAATCCTATCCAACTACAGAGCACAGACTGCATGTTTAAACACATAAGTAAAATACTGATTCAAAAATAAACTTTTATGGGTCTTTATATTACTTTCTAATATTTTTATAATAAACAAAGTTAAAATCATAATAAAGATCCTTCTATATATAATTTAGGCTAATTCAGACTGAGGTATTTCCTATCCAGGAACATCTCAGGCACACTCAAAGAAAAATCCTTTTCTTTTTTCACTAAACATTATGGGCTAGATTTATCATAGCTGAGGCGTACAGGGGCACGTATACGCGCCCCTGTACGCCTCAGCTCGCCTGTGGCGGGGCGAAATTACCCATAGGTAATTAACATTGCACACGAGCGCAATGTTGCGCTCGCGTGCAATCCCGCCCCCTGCCCGCGCACAGCCAATCACGCGCGGGCAGGCGCTGTCAATCTCCTCGGTCGAGTTTAAGGTTAAAGGTGGCGAAGAGCTTAGGGAAGCAGCGGTCTGGTGACCGCTGCTTGATAAATCACGGCGAGCAAGTTCTTGTGAGAACTTGCTTCCATAGGGGCTTGATTAGCCCTAAGTCTATACACAGTTTTGAGGTTTAACTGTGTTCTTTGGAGTGTTTTTTGCCTTATACAAAAGCACCACCTATTGGGGAACTTAGATATATTCTTTCTTTGAGAGAATATATCATATTAGACTACCCCTGCAACGAAGCAATACTTGCCGCAGGATGCCATTTTAATCCTTGATGGATGTACATCTTTTTTAAGTAAGCCTTTAGCTTCTTATACATTGGATCTTTAAATGAACAACTATCCTGGAATGGTAGTTCTTTTTGCTAGAGTAGAGATAGCTCCTTCTACTTTAGGTACTGTGCGCCATAAGTCACGAAAGGAGCCCGCAACAGGAAACATATTTTTAAAAACAGGGGAAGGAGTAAAAGGAACCCCTGGCTTATCCCATTCCTGAGCTATAATTTCAAACATTTTGTCTGGAACAGGAAAAACATCCTCAAACGTAGAAGAGTTATAATATCTATTTAGTTTAAAGGACTTCTTGGGATTGACAGCAACGAAGATTCAGAATCGTCCAAGGTAGCTAGAACCTCCTTCAATAGTAACCGGAGGTGTTCAAGCTTAAATCTAAAATTAGACTCTCCAATCTCTGAAGATTTTTCTTTCTGTTAAAGTGTAAGAGTCTGAGATCTCACCTTCAGAAGCTACTGAAGTATTCTCCTCATCAGACATCTGAAAAAGATTGGCTAATGCAGTCTTAGACTTAGAAACCTTAGAAGGTAAATGATTAGATTTTCTCTTGCGCTTACCCAATGCAGGGAAAGCTGACAAGGTCACAGTTACTGCATTAGAAATCTGAGCGGCAAACTCCCCAGGTAAATAAACACCCCCAAGAGCACCACAGCAAAGCTATTAAATATCACCTCCCTTTACTCCCAACCCAGTCATTCGACCGAAGTCAAGGAGAGAAAGGAAGAAACAAGGTGCAGAGGTGTCTGAAGTTTAAAAACCCAACAACCTGTCTCATACAAAAACAGGGCGGGCCATGGACTCATCGTGTCAAACAAGAAATAAATTTATCAGGTAAGTATTTATTTTGTTTTCTTTTTAATAACACGATGAGTCCATGGATCATCTTAATTACTAATGGGAATCAATACCCAAGCTAGAGTATACAGATGATACGGGAGGGACAAGGCAGGGAACCTAAACGAAAGGCACCACTGCTTGAAGAACCTTAATCCCAAAAGCGGCCTCATCCAAAGCAAAAGTGTCCAATATAGAAAAACTTTGAAAAAGTGAAAAGAGAGGACCAAGTTACAGCCTTGCAAATCTGTTCCACAGAAGTTTCATTCTTGAACGCCCATGAGGAAGCCATTGTCCTCATGGAAAGAGCCGTAACTCTCTCTGGAAACTGCTATCCAGCAGTCTCATACGCAAAAAGTATGATACTCTTCAGCTAAAAAGAAAGAAAAGTAGCCGTAGCTTTTTGTCCCTTTTATTTTCCTAAAAAAAACTACAAACAATGCAGAAGACTGACGAAAATCCTTAGTCGCCTGCAGATAAAACTTTAAAACACGAACCACATCCAAGCTGATCCCTCAGAGAAGAAGGATTGGGACACAAATAAAGAATACAAATCTCCTTAATTAATGTTCCGATCAGAAACTACCTTAGGAAGAAATCCTAATTTAGTACGAAAAAAACTATCTTATCAAAATGAAAAATAAGGTAAGGTAATGGGACTCATACTGCAATACCGAAAGCTCTGACACTCTGCGAGCACAAGAAATAGTATCATGGAATAAAACTTTCCAAGATAACAATTTAATATCTAAGGAATTCATAGGCTCAAACTGAGCCCCTTGAAGAATTATTAAAACCAAATTAAGACTCCATGGAGGAGTAACTGGCTTGAACACAGGCCTAATCCTGACCAAGGCCTGCAAAAGGATTGTACATCTGGGACATCTGCCAGACGCTTGAGTAATAAAACCGATAAAGGCAGAAATTCGACCCTATAGGGTGCTTGTCGATAGTCCTTTCTCCAACACTCTTGGAGAAAAGACAATATCCTAAGAATCCTGACTCTACTCCAGGAATAATCCATTGATCCACACCCTTAAAAATATTTACGCCATGTCATATGGGTAAAATCCTACTAGATACAGGCTTACGAGCCTGATTCATGGTCTCACTGATCATATCCGAATCCACGCTTGGATGAAATAAAACTTCCATCTTCCAATAGTCAGCTACAGAGAAACTGTTTTTGGATAAAGGAAGGGTCCTTGAAATAGAAGGTCCTTCCTCCACGGGATTCCCAGGTGGAGGATGTGACACGTCCACCAGGACTGCATACCAATCCTATGGGCCACGCCGGTGAAAAGAGAATCACAATGCCTTCTCCTGCTTAGTTTGAGCCAAGCCTACAGAAGAAAAATTAAATGGAGGAATTAAGTATGCAAGACTTAAATTCCAAGGTAATGAGTCGAGAAGCCATGAGATTCAGTTGTAACTGACCCCATTGAGAATCCAGTTTGAAAAAACTCCAGGCTGGACTTCCCCCTCCCCTGGGTAAAAAGTCTGCTTACTTACGAAGACCGCCTCTCAGAAGTCCCATCTGGAATGCAGGTTGTCAACAGACAGCAATTGTGAGTCTCAGTCCACTGAACGATCTTGACTACTTCTGTCATGGCCGAGAAAACTCAGAGTCCCTGACGGCTGAAGAAACCTGATAAAATACAAAGTTCACCAGCACTATGTAGTAAGAATAATATAATCTTTATTAAAGACCCATTAAAAGTAGCGACATTTCGGGGATTAACCCCTTAATCATGCTATCTCAAAGATAGCATGACTAAGATAGCATGCTACTTTTAATTATAGTTTTCTTACTACATAGTGCTGGTGAACTTTGTATTTTGGATTCACTCAGGGTTATTGCAGTTAACCCTTACACCGTGCACTCCTTCAGTGGTGCTGTTTTCCCACCCTCCTGTACTTTAAAACCTGATAAACCCGGCCGAAGCTAACCGAGGCCAGGCTAGGAGATGATTTACCTTTTCAAAACGGTTACGGGAAGAACAGACTCCAACCAAGTCCATATTCCCTATTTTAGAGGGCCCCAATCAGTTCCCCAGCTGGCATCTGTTGTCACACCCAGAAGAACTGCAACATCAGGTTCCCTGGAAGCAAGGATCCTGAGACAACCACCTAAAATTCTTAACTGTTGAGAGCTAAGGTGGAAACGAGCAAATGGAAGGATGTCTATTGTCGGTACCATCAGCCCAAATACCTCCATACACTGAACCACTGATGGGACTGAAGTGCTAGGTAAGAATGAAATCCTTGAATTTCTGACTACAGTCAGCTTCATTGATGAGTAGATGGAACTAATGAACTCTACACCAAATTCACCTTCCAACCGGGAGACCGCATAACAAATTGTGCGTAATCCTGTGTTTCGCAATCAGAGCACCAGTAGCAGTGATCCCGGAACCCTTGAAAAAAGTTCAGAGAACCGTGACCAGCTCGGAATGAATCACGAGTTGGACTGTTTGTCTAGAAAGACAAACCCTAGAAAATTGAGATAGTACTTGTGGATGGGAAGATGCAAGTATGCATCCTTCAAATCTCCCATGGTCATAATTGACCATTGTGGACCAAAGAAAAAATGGAACGATAGTTTCCATTTTGGAATACGGTACTCTGCGAACCCTGAGTGGATTCTAAAATAGGTCTGAAGGTTCCCTCCTTCTTGGGAACCACAAACAAATAGGAGTAGCATCCCAGACCTCATTCCTGCATTGGACCAGGAACTATCACTCCCATGACAGAGAGGATCCGTACACAGCGTAAAAGCGTCTCTATATTTAGTCTGGTCTGCCAATAATCTTGAAAGCAGACACCTGCCCCTGGGAGGAAAGCCTTGAACTCTAACTTGTATCCCTGGGACACAATGTACACCACCCAAGGACCATGAGATCACAAAGCCAAACCTGATTGAAAGAAGGAAAACCTGTACCCTTACGGATCGGGTGCACGCTCTTCATGCTGTCTTTGATTCAACAGCAGGCTTCTTGGACTGACTTCCCCTATTGTAAGACTGATTGGGTCTTCTATGAAGTCTTAGACTGCTCCTGCTTGGGAGGAGGGAAAGGATTTCCTAGAAATCTCGAAAGAACCTTAAATTCTCTCTGACGTCCTTTTGCTTATTTCTCTTATCCTGTAGATGAAACATCTGCAGACCAAGATTTTAACCATAATGCTCTGTGATCAATATGGCAAAGCCTGAATAATAGCTACCAACTTAAGAAAATTCTGTAGTTAAAGGAGTTTACTAACTTAAGGGCAACTATTCTATCCCTACGAGAGGGGAGTCTGTCCAATAGAAACAGACAACGCATCAAACCAGTACAACGCCGCACTGGCGACAGTAGCCATACCAACCGCAGGTTGTCAATGTAAACCCTCTAACTTTTAATCATAGGGTCCGTATCCTGCATAGCATCCAAAAGGGACTACTATCCTCTATGGGAATAGTATCTCCCTTCTGCAAAGACTTCTTGATAGAGTCTGCTATAGAAAGCATCCTTTTAAACATAGGGAAGGAGAGAAAAAGGGATACCCGGTTTCTCCTATTCCTGAGCACATATCTATATAACCGTATGTGGTACAGGAAATACTTCCACCATGAAGGGCCCATTTAGTATAATTTATTGGAATCTCTAGGATAGACTACTCCGATAGTGACGGAGTTGTCCAGGGTAGTTAAAACCTCCACAAGTTATAATTGGAGGTATACAAGCAAAACTGAAGGAAAACAACCTCAGTATCAGATAAAGGTATTTACCCCATCTGAGTCTGAAAATTCCCTCTTAGATACTACCTAAGTATCCTCCTCTTCCAAGATACAGGAAAGAAACATTGGGAATATTGAATGAATATATGTCCTTTTGTATTTTTCTCTATAGTGTGGAAAAACCAGACAATGCATGAAATGCAAGGTAACTTCAGGTGGAGTAGAAACGCAGGGCACTGCATGTGGGCTATAAATTTTTTGGGACACATTAGGAGAAAATGTGTGGCATATCTTGACCATTGTCAATAAACTCCTAAACAGCATGCGCTTAAAAAGGAGTAGGTTCCGAAAAATCTATTTTTATAAGTAGATTGGCATCAACATAAAACCAAGAAGACACCTAACAGGACCTCTTGGTCCCTCCTGAGTCACAAGGGATGAGTTAAACAAATAAACATGCTAAATTTTGTAATAAAAGTTAACCCATAAACAACGTTACTGTCTCTTTAAATTTTAAAATGAAACTTTATATTTTTGTGAGCAGCAGAAAGATAAATTAGTACGCAAATATAGTAGAACCTATCTACACCTCAGCTTAATCTTGCTGAGCAGCTGAGGTGCCCATCTGTCTTTGAGAAACCTAGAACATCCCAAACTATATATATAAAACACGTAACTAGAAATAAAGAAAAGTTACTGGCTTCATTTTTATTTATAAAAGTATCCGGAATGCAGCTGTGGCGCTGTCCGGTCCCTCATATGCGACAACAACTGTGCTTGCAACTAAACAAAGACTTTCCGTTCTGATCGGAAATTAATTAGGTAGTGCACAGTCCAAAATGGCGTCAAACAAAGCTCCGCCCCTCACGGGCGTAATAATCGCTCTGCCAGTCGCCACTATCAATGTACTAAAAACAGCAGCGTGCGCTCTCAAATCGGCGCTAAACAAGCACCGCCCATCGTGGGCGTTACCACTATCAACCTCCCGGTCGCCATTATTATATATATATTATATAAAATAGCCACTGGGAGAAACTGAGCCTCTTGTTCAAACCTAAGGGAAAATAGTGCTACTGCTTGATAGGTAGCATTTTAGCCCAAATATGTGAAGCTAACTTAACCTCTTATCACCAAAAACAATCACCTCCTACAGAGTCCTTCCTATACTCAGCTATAGATATTAAACCCTTCTAGTCTCCTCAGCCCCAGTGCCTGCTTACAACTAGCTGTCACAGGGTCCCCTCCCTATAGAAATAGGAGTTCTGTCCCCTTCTGGAAAATAAAGTGCTCCACTTCCTCTGAGATCCTCTCCCAGACCCAGAATAAAAAGTCAGCACTTACCTTTAAAATCTGCCCGACAGTAGAGAAGGTCAGCAGGTTTAAGAGGTCCTCTCCCTCACATAGCTCTGTGGAAAAAGGATAAAGCCTGAGTAATCTTGCTTAGGCTATCAGGATTAGGGCAGCATAAATATATGGGAGGCGCAGTGAGAATTATGTCCCACAAGTTCCCATTGCTCTAAAGCCACCACTGCTCTACTGAAGAGACTGATATGGACTACGGCTACACCCTAGAACAAAGCAGCACAATCTTGCACTACTTTAAAAATAATAAACTCTTGATTGAAGAATATTTTCTAACACAAAGAGAATGACTGGGTTGGGAGTGAAGGGAAGTGATATTTAACAGCTTTGCTGTGGTGCTCCTTGCCGCCTCCTGCTGACCAGGAGGTGAATATCCCATTAGTAATTAAGATGATCCGTGGACTCATCGTGTCATTAAAAAGAAATAATGCTCTACCCCAGAAGTGCAATAAAAAAATAAGGTGACCCATAAAGAAAACCTTATAATAAACCTTAAAAAACAAAACTCCTTTGCCAAGAGTAATGCCCAACTCATACTATAAACAAAAGTGCCATGCTCTAAATATGACTCCTTATTATAAGGAGTATGAAGTCCCTTTTATAAATGAAGGATTTGAAAGAGGATTAACCTCCTAAGTGCTGGTATCCCTCTGAACCTAGAAGGAAAAAAGCACTGATGAATGCTGATCCTTAGGTGTGGCAGGCGTCTTAGTCGCTGTCATAGACCTGTAGGAAAAGAAAGAACAGAGCAACCAACTCTGGCTTTCTGCAAAGGGGTAACAAAATGTTAAAACTAAAGCAAAGGACTACCTCGCCGCATTTTAAATGCTAAAAGCCACCACTACTCTTACTCAAGAGATTGACGTGGACACAGCTAGACCCCAATCCTTGCTTGCAGGGAAAAGTACCCATAAAAGGATTAAATTCTTCAGACACTAACTTCGCACAACCTCCATTGACAGAGGCATGTAGGTAATTTATTTTTCCTTTCCGGCCGGAGATTATTACTTCCTGACTTGCAAAACTGATTACCAATTTACAATAAACAGGCACCTGGAGAATCGCCAAATAATAGACAAACACAGAGAGAAAGCTACTTGGCAATTCTGTTTATTTTGCGCATACACAAATTAGTTATACAATTCTGAACCCATAAAAACGGGAAGTCATTTTTACAAATATGGGCACACGACAATTTTACAAATATTGGCACACGACAATTTCTTTATAATGTAGTTATCAGCGATTTATAATGCCCAACACCCCCCCTTCATCTCCCCCCAACATTTCAGTAGGACTGTGGTTTAGAAGAACAAAATATGCACGTAGACAGGAAACCTTGAAGCTCTGATATTGAGAAATTACAGAAAACAAAAGAATATAATGTATTTTATATTTTAACAGAAATATTCATGACTATATGATTATGCAGTAATACAGTAATATAACAATAAATAATAAGGCTTTATACAGGGCCTTATTGGATATATAGGTATATATATATATATATATATATATATATATATATATATATATATATATATATATATATATATATATATTTATTTAACAATATATTTAACCCTTTGATTATATGACTATATGATTATGCAGTAATACAGTAATATAACAATAAATAATAAGGCTTTATATAGGGCCTTATTGGATATATAGGTATATATATATATATATATATATATATATATATATATATATATATATCTCTTCAAGGCAAAGAGAATGACTGGGGGTTATGGGTAAGGCAGTTACACTTAACAGCTGGGGTGCTCTTTGCCTTCTCCTTCTGGCCAGGAGTTGAATATCCCACTAGTAATTGGAATGACGTCATGGACTCTCCATGTCATAGGAAAGAAAGTGGCTGTGATCACACAGAGCCAACACATATGAAATTGTAAGGACAATAGCTGTCTAATCAATTATTTATTTAATTTGTACAGGGAGTTTCAATTTCATTTTTTTACTGAGTTGTTTTCTACTCTAAATGAGTGAAACATGGAAAAAGGTAAAAATTAAAATAAAGTAAAATAGTGTTTTGTTTAGTCCTAGAATGAACAAAATACAAACATTATGAATATCTCACAGAGGGGCAAGGGAGGTATCAGCTATTTGATAAAACAAATAAATGGATTATGCTAAAATTACTTTGCTGTTAACCCAAAGGGTCCACAAAATACATCATTTTCAGATTATTTCTGACGTGTTTAACCCTTCCTACTACTATTCCATGTTAGGGTTAATCATTAATACAGAGCATTTATGAATTTACAATGGAATGAAAAGGCCCATTACAGCTCAGTAAACTAACTGTGATAGAACACTTACCCATATTTTCCATCAGGTTTCTTCTGATGTCTTTGAATCTGCAACCTAAAATCAAACATACTTTATTTTCTCAGGAGCTTGAGGTTTTGTTACACATGCTTTCACTGCAATAAAAAAACTTAGGTATCTATAGCCTGATTCTCTACAATTCTCAAGCTTGGAGAAATATCATCTTTCAGGCCTAACAGGGGCTGAAGTCACTGAATAGAGGCTCAACCTCTAAGGCACAGAGAGATGAGAGCTGCCTAACAAACACCTAGATTCCGAGTTGTGCATTCGTGTTTTAACGCTGAAAAAATGGCCATTTCAGCGTTAAAACAGCACTGCAGTCCTTACGAGTCTTGTCGATATAGCTGTACCGCAAGCCTTTTAGCCTGTAACGCAACGTCAGTCACGCACTCGTAAAAATTACTTTTTTTCATGGGATTCCCATAGCGCTGGTATTACGAGTTGTGCGGTGAGGCTAAAAAGCTTGCATTACAGCCTAAAACAAAAATATCCGTACCGCCATAACTAAAGTGTTAAAAAAGTACACTAACATTCATAAAATACCTATTAACCCCTAAACCAAGGCCACTAATTTTTTTATTAACCCCTATTCAGCCTCTCCCCGACATCGTCGCCACTATAATAAACTTATAAACCCCTAAACCGCCTCCCTCCCGCATTGCAAACACTATTTAAATATTATTAACCCCTAATCTGCCGTCCGCCCACACTATACTAAAGTTATTAAGCCCTACACCGCCGCCACTATAATAAACCTATTAACCCCTAAACCGCAAGCCCCCCCCAACAAAATATACTAAAATTAACTATTAACCCCTAAACCGGAAGCCTCCCACATCGCAATAAACTAATTTAAACTAGTAACCATTAAACCAAACGCCCCCCTAACTTTATATTAAAATTACAATTTACCTATCTTAAATTAAATTAAATTAAACTAACAATTAACCCCTTAACGACCGAGGACGTGCAGGGTACGTCCTCAAAAAAAAGGCAGTTAATGCCTGAGAACGTACCCTGCACGTCCTCGGTGTGGAAAGCAGCTGGAAGCGATCCTGCTCGCTTCCAGCTGCTTTCCGGTTATTGCAGTGATGCCTCGATATGGAGGCATCCTGCAATAACCTTTTTAAGCCATCCGGTGCAGAGAGAGCCACTCTGTGGCCCTCTCTGCACCGGAGATCGGTGGCTCCCTGCGTTGGTGGGTGGGAGCCGGACCGGGAGGCGGGTGGCGGCCATCGATGGCCCTGGTTATGTGCAGGGGGGGCGGGATCGTGGGCGGGGATGAGCGGGGGCGCGCACGGACGCGCGCGCGTGCACGGGAGGGCGGGGGCGGGCGCGTGCACAGGGAGGGAGCGGGTGGGAACCGCTACACTACAGAAAATTTGTTAATAAAAAATGTTTAAATGCCTAAATATTTAAAAAAAAAAAAAAAAAATCAGCAAGGTGGTGGGGGTTTGTCTGTGTGGGGGGGGAAGCTACACTACAGAAAAAAGCCAAACAAAAATAAAAAAAGCACTTTTTTTTTGCAAACTGGGTACTGGCAGACAGCTGCCAGTACCCAAGATGGCCCCCAATGAGGCAGAGGGGATGGTCAGAGAGCGGTTTTGGGGGGGGATCAGGGAGGTTGGGGGCTAAGGGGGGGGATCCTAAACCCTTTTATTTTAGTACTGGCAGACTTTCTGCCAGTACTTAAGATGGCGGGGACAATTGTGGGGTGGGGGAGGGAAGGAAGCTGTTTGGGAGGGATCAGGGGGTGGGATGTGTTAGGTGGGAGGCTGATCTCTACACTAAAGCTAAAATTAACACTGCAAGCTCCCTACAAACTCCCTAATTAACCCCTTCACTGCTAGCCATAATACACGTGTGAGGCGCAGCAGGATTTAGCGGCCTTCTAATTACCAGAAAGCAACGCCAAAGTCATATATGTCTGCTATTTCTGAACAAAGGGGATCCCAGACAAGTATTTACAACCATTTGTGCCATAATTGCACAATCTGTTTGTAAATTATTTCAGTGAGAAACCTAAAATTGTGAAAAATTTAACTTTTTTTTCAATTTGATCGCATTTGGCGGTGAAATGGTGGCATGAAATATACCAAAATGTGCCTAGATCAATACTTGGGGTTGTCTACTATACTACACTAAAGCTAAAATTAACCCTACAAGCTCCCTAAAAGCTCCCTAATTAACCCCTTAACTGCTGGGCATAATACACTTGTGGTGCGCAGTGGCATTTAGCGGCCTTCTAATTACCAAAAAGCAACGCCAAAGCCATATATGTCTGCTATTTCTGAACAAAGGGGATCCCAGAGAAGAATTTACAACAATTTATGCCATAATTGCACAAGTTGTTTGTAAATAATTTCAGTGAGAAACCAAAAGTTTGTGAAAAAATTTGTGAAAAAGTGAACGATTTTTTGTATTTGATCGCATTTGGCGGTGAAATGGTGGTATGAAATATACCAAAATTGTCCTAGATCAATACTTTGGGATGTCTACTAAAAAAAAATATATACATGTCAAGGGATATTCAGGGATTCCTGAAAGATATTAGTGTTCTAATGTAACTAGCGCTAATTTTGGAAAAAAGTGGTTTGGAAATAGCAAAGTGCTACTTGTATTTATGGCCCTATAACTTGCAAAAAAGCAAAGAACATGTAAACATTGGGTATTTCTAAACTCAGGACAAAATTTTGAAACTATTTAGCATGGGTGTTTTTTGGTGGTTGTAGATATGTAACAGATTTTGGGGGTCAAAGTTAGAAAAAGTGTGTTTTTTTCAATTTTTCCTCATATTTTATATTTTTTTTTATAGTAAATTATAAGATATGATGAAAATAATGGTATCTTTAGAAAGTCCATTTAGTGGCGAGAAAAACGGTATATAATATGTGTGGGTACAGTAAATGAGTAAGAAGAAAATTACAGCTAAACACAAACACCGCAAAAATGTAAAAATAGCCTTGGTCCCAAACGGACAGAAAATGGAAAAGTGCTGTGGTCATTAAGGGGTTAAAGGGAATTGAAAACCAATTTTTTTCTTTCATGATTTAGAAAGAGCATGCCATTTTAAACAACTTTCTGATTTACTTCTATTATCTAATTTGCTTCATTCTCTTGATATCACTTGCTGAAAAGCATATCTAGATATGCTCAGTAGCTGCTGATTGGTTGCTGCACATAGAGGCCTTGTGTGATTGGCTCACACATGTGCATTGCTATTTCTTCAACAAAGGATATCTAAAGAATTGAGCAAATTAGATAATAGAAGTAAATTGGAAAGTTGTTTAAAATTGCATGCCCTATCTGAATCATGAAAGTTTAATTTTGGCTTGACTGTCCCTTTAAACTAATATAACTACAGGGAGTGCAGAATTATTAGGCAAGTTGTATTTTTGAGGATTAATTTTATTATTGAACAACAACCATGTTCTCAATGAACCCAAAAAACTCATTAATATCAAAGCTGAATAGTTTTGGAAGTAGTTTTTAGTTTGTTTTTAGTTATAGCTATTTTAGGGGGATATCTGTGTGCAGGTGACTATTACTGTGCATAATTATTAGGCAACTTAACAAAAAACAAATATATACCCATTTCAATTATTTATTTTTACCAGTGAAACCAATATAACATCTCAACATTCACAAATATACATTTCTGACATTCAAAAACAAAACAAAAACAAATCAGTGACCAATATAGCCACCTTTCTTTGCAAGGACACTCAAAAGCCTGCCATCCATGGATTCTGTCAGTGTTTTGATCTGTTCACCATCAACATTGCGTGCAGCAGCAACCACAGCCTCCCAGACACTGTTCAGAGAGGTGTACTGTTTTCCCTCCTTGTAAATCTCACATTTGATGATGGACCACAGGTTCTCAATGGGGTTCAGATCAGGTGAACAAGGAGGCCATGTCATTAGATTTTCTTCTTTTATACCCTTTCTTGCCAGCCACGCTGTGGAGTACTTGGACGCGTGTGATGGAGCTTTGTCCTGCATGAAAATCATGTTTTTCTTGAAGGATGCAGACTTCTTCCTGTACCACTGCTTGAAGAAGGTGTCTTCCAGAAACTGGCAGTAGGACTGGGAGTTGAGCTTGACTCCATCCTCAACCCGAAAAGGCCCCACAAGCTCATCTTTGATGATACCAGCCCAAACCAGTACTCCACCTCCACCTTGCTGGCGTCTGAGTCGGACTGGAGCTCTCTGCCCTTTACCAATCCAGCCACGGGCCCATCCATCTGGCCCATCAAGACTCACTCTCATTTCATCAGTCCATAAAACCTTAGAAAAATCAGTCTTGAGATATTTCTTGGCCCAGTCTTGATGTTTCAGCTTGTGTGTTTTGTTCAGTGGTGGTCGTCTTTCAGCCTTTCTTACCTTGGCCATGTCTCTGAGTATTTTACACCTTGTGCTTTTGGGCACTCCAGTGATGTTGCAGCTCTGAAATACGGCCAAACTGGTGGCAAGTGGCATCTTGGCAGCTGCACGCTTGACTTTTCTCAGTTCATGGGCAGTTATTTTGCCCCTTGGTTTTTCCACACGCTTCTTGCGACCCTGTTGACTATTTTGAATGAAACGCTTGATTGTTCAATGATCACGCTTCAGAAGCTTTGCAATTTTAAGAGTGCTGCATCCCTCTGCAAGATATCTCACTATTTTTTACTTTTCTGAGCCTGTCAAGTCCTTCTTTTGACCCATTTTGCCAAAGGAAAGGAAGTTGCCTAATAATTATGCACACCTGATATAGGATGTTGATGTCATTAGACCACACCCCTTCTCATTACAGAGATGCACATCACCTAATATGCTTAATTGGTAGTAGGCTTTCGAGCCTATACAGCTTGGAGTAAGACAACATGCATAAAGAGGATGATGTGGTCAAAATACTCATTTGCCTAATAATTCTGCACTCCCTGAATTTAACTAATATTAAACTAACTACTAATTAAATTAAACTAAAATACACATTAAAAAAATCCTAACACTACTAAAAATTACAAACTATCTAATTACAAAAAATAAAAAAGACTAAATTACAAAAAATAACAAACACTAAATTATGAAAAATAACAAACGAAATTATCAAAAATAAAAAAGAATTACACCTAATCTAATAGCCCTATCAAAATAAAAAAAAACGAGCCAACAATAAACTACCAATAGCCCTTAAAAGGGCCATTTGTAGGGCATTGCCCTAAGTTAAACAGCTCTTTTACCTGTAAAAAAAAATAATTTACTGAAATTCTATTGGCTGATTTGAACAGCCAACAGAATTAAAGAAGCTCTCATCCTATTGGCTGTTTTGAACAGCCAGTAGGATTTCAGTAGCTCTCATCCTATTGGCTGATTTGAATTTGAAAAATCAGCCAATAGGAATGCAAGAGACGCCATCTTGAATCGCGTATCTTGCATTGAAGATTCAGTATACGGCGGCTACCGTATAAAGAGGATACTCCGCGCCGGATGTCTTCAGGATGGACCCGCTCCGCACTGCCGGGATGAAGATAGAAGATGCCGCCTGGATAAAGATAGAAGAGGCCGTCTGGATGAAGACTTCTCGCCGCCTGGATGAGGACTTCGCCGCCTGGATGAAGATAGAAGAGGCCACCTGGATGAAGACTTCTCGCCGCCTGGATGAGGACTTCACCACTGTAAGTGGATCTTCGAGGGTTAGTGATAGATTTTTAAAGTTTTTTTTTTGGGTGTTTTTTTTTTTTAGTTTAGGGTTTGGGCTTTCGTAAAAGAACTAAATGCCCTTTTCAGGGCAAAGCAAAATAGCTAAATGCCCTTTTAATGGCAATGCCATTACAAATGCCCTTTTCAGGGCATTGGGTAGCTTAGGTTTTTTAGATAATTTTTTTATTTTGTGGGTTTGGGGGGTGGGGGTATGTAATGTTAGTGGGACTTTGTTTTTTGTTTTTCCGGGTAAAAGAGCTGTTTAACTTAGGACAATGCCCTACAAAAGGCCCTTTTAAGGGCTATTGGTATCTTATTCTACATTAGGTTTTTTATTTTGGGGTGAATTTTTTTTAAATGGGTATTAGAATAGCAATAATTTTTATTAATTTTGCTAATTTGTTTGTTATTTTGTGTAACGTATTTTTTTCATTTTAAGTGGGTTTTTATTTTTAGATTAGGGCTTGGGCATTTCACAAAAGAGCTGAATGCCCTTCTAAGGGTAGGAAAAAGAGCTAAATGCCCATACAAATGCCCTTTTCAGGGAAATGGGTTGATTAGGTTTTACTTTATTTTTATTTTGTGGGTTTGGGGGTTTGTATACTGTTAGGGGGTGTTTGTTTTGTTTTGTAGAAAAAGAGCTGTTAACTTTAGGGCAACGCCCTACAAAAGGCCCTATTAAGGGCCCTTAGTAGTTTATTTTAGATTAGGCTTTTTTATTTTGGGGTGTTTTTTTTTAAAGGGTATTAGAATAGGAATAATTTTTATTATTTTGTATAATTTTGTTTGTTATTTTTTGTAATAGTAGGTTTTTTTTATTTTTTTGTAATTTTAGTGTTTTTTATTTTTTTAATGTTAGATTTTAGTGTAAGGCAGCTTAGGTTTTATTTCACAGGTAAGTTTGTATTTTTTTTTACTAGGTAGTTAGTAAATAGTTAATAACTATTTACTAACTAGTCTACCTAGTTAAAATAAATACAAACTTACCTGTGAAATAAAAATAAAACATAAGCTAGCTACAATATATATTTTATTTATATTGTAGCTAGCTTAGGTTTTATTTCACAGGTAAGTATGTATTTAGTTTTAAATAGGAATTATTTAGTTAATAATTGTGTGTTTAATTTAGCTCTATTTTAATTATGTTAAAGTTAGGGGGTGTTAGGGTTACGGTTAGGTCTAGGGTTAGGCTTAGGGTTATGTTAGGGTTAGGTTTAGGGGTTAATATTGTTTAATTTAGGGTGTTGCAATGTGGGGGGCTGGTGGTTTAGGGGTTAATAGATTTATTTAGTGGTAGTGATGTAGAAGGCCAGAGTTTTAGGGGTTAATAACTTTATTTAGTTGTGGCGATGTCAGGAAGCGGAGGAATAGAGGTTAATAGATTTATTATAGTGTGGGCAATGTTGGGGTGCAGGGGAATAGGGGTTAATAACTTTAGTATAGTGGCGGTGATATTGGGAGTGGCAGATTAGGGGTTAATAGCTTTATTTAGGTGTCGGCGATATCGGGAGTGGCAGATTAGGGATTAATAACATTATGTAGGTGTCGCAATGTCGGTGGGGGGCAGATTAGGGGTGTTCAGACGTGGGGTTTATGTCAGGGTGTTAGGTTTAAACGTTTTTTTTCCCCCATAGACATCAATGGAGCTGCGTTACAGAGCTTTTCTGTCCGCAATCGCAGGTGTTAGACTTTTTTCTTACCCACTCTCCCCATTGATGACTATGGGGAAAGCGTGCACAAGCGCATCAAAACAGCACTTGTTTTTTGTTTGAAAACTTGTAATGGCAGCGCTATAAGGGGTTAAATACCGCAACTGTTGTTGCGTTCGTTAATTTCCCTATAGCGCGCATAAGTCGTAATCTAGCTGATAGAAAGTAATTAAACTGAAATGTTTTCACTATTTTTTAATTTGTATTTGCCTTCTAGTTTAGTATACATTATTTTTCTGTCTGCTAAAGACATGTATTGCAAATAAAATGTATATATTGTGCAAAAATAATAAATAATATATATAATAATGAATTTAACAAAGAAATTGATAAATCAGCGTATAGGGTTAACTTTTTGATTATACCAGGGTATCATTTGGTTATATATATAGTAATATGTAAATGGAGTGTATCAGTATTCTATTTTATATATAGGCTGATTATACCTGGCATTCTGAATATTGTTGTATGTATTCCATCTATTGTGCTTACAGAGTGAGGTCTATAATTAATTAATTAATTAATTAATTAATTAATTAATCAACTATGTAAATAGTACACACATTTAAGGGGAGTGCCTATATAAGCTGGGATAGACTGGGATTCCCATGAGCAGTGAACAAGTGCATACAGGCACGAAACATGTCTGCCGCATGGGAACCCAGCTGACCTTCTCTGCAACTTTTTGTATATACTGTATCTGTAAGTCAAGTGTCCAATGCTGTAGACACTTACCTCCTGTTTGTTTATAAACATTTGGACGTTTTATATGGTGGAGTGCCTGGACATATTTTCTGTGCATCTCTTTCTCTCTCTCTCTCTCTCTCTCTCTCTCTCTATATATATATATATATATATATATATCTCAAAGTCAGAGATTCAGTATTCTCAGAGCCCTCTAACTTAGTCCAACCATGTAGCTTCGAAGGAAAGAGAAAAAAAAGAGGAAAAAAGTGAAATCCTGTTATTGACTGAAGTAAAAAGACGAACTAAAGAAATATACTCACATAATGTTGAGCTATAACTCAGCTTTAAGAGTGTAAAGACCTATAATTTTACACTAGAGATACACCGAGATTTCGGCCGCAGAAACGTTTTAGCCGAAAATGGCATTTTCAGTTTTTGCTTTTTTGCCTGTTATTTTCGGTAAAATTTTTGTGTAGCATATTTCAAATTTGATGCTAGCTTGGAGCTGCTGTTTGAGTTCATTATTTGACTTAATATTTTGCATATAATAATAGTTTTCTAGGACTATACATTATTTGGATAAGTAGTTAAAAAAAACAGTTAAATCTGATTCTGTTACATAGAACTAACTAATTAATAATACAGTATATTGATATTTAATATTGTAGAGGGATGCACTGAAATTTTTGGTCGCAGAAACGTTTTTTTTCGGTTTAGTTTTTTTGCCTATTTTTTTTTCTTGGTAAATCTATTGTGTAGCATATTATTGTTTCTTTCATGTAATTGGCAAGAGTCCATGAGCTAATGAGCTAGTGACGTTTGGGATATATAATCCTACCAGGAGGGGCAAAGTTTCCCAAACATCAAAATGCCTATAAATACACCCCTCATCCGCACCCACAATTCAGTTTTACAAACTTTGCCCCCATTATGGTGGTGGTGAAGTAAGTTTGTGCTTGATTTTTCTTCTATGATAAGCTCTTCTCAGCATTTTGAAGCCCTTTTCCTTTCAGAGTACAGTATTTGACAGAGGGATGTGAAGGGAGTATCGCCTATTGATTTTATAGTTTTCCTCGCGGGAAATCTTTTCAAAGGTTCTCTGTTATCGGTCGTAGGGATTCATCTCCTACCTCCCTTTTCAGATCGACAATATACTCTTATATATACCATTACCTCTGCTAATACTTTTTCAGTACTGGTTTGGCTATCTGCTATATGTGGATGGGTGTCTTTCAGTAAGTATCTTTTCATTATTTAAGACACTCTCAGCTATGGTTTGGCGCTTTATGTATTAATATAAAGTTTTAAATATATGTATTTTACTTATATTTGCCATGAGTCAGGTCTCTTTATATTTCCTTTTGCAGACTGTCAGTTTCAGTTTTGGGAAGCATGTTTTAGTCCCTTTTTTTCAAATTGACTGTTTTTCTTTAAATTTCCCGTGCAAAATTAGGCTTGCAAGGTCGCAAAATGCTGTTATTTATTGCGTCATACTTGGCACAATAATTTTTTTAGCGCAAAGGTACGTCTTTGATGACGCAAGTTCGTAATTTCCAGCATCTTAGTTGAAGCCAGGTTTCCTTGCACGTGGCTGCGTCTTTTATGACACGAGTTGCGTCATTTCAGGATGTTTTTTTTTTTTTTGCATCTTCCTTTTGTGTCAACCGTCATACTTGGCGGCAAAAAATTGAGTTTATTTTTACCCCACTTCCTATATGCCTCTTGCCTTCTTTATGCTCAGAGGGCTATGCTGTTTGCATTTTTTCCCATTCCTGAAACTGCCATATAACGAAATTGTAAATTTTGCTTTAATGTTGTTTTTTATTTTATATTTTGCAAGATGTCTCAATCTGATCCTGTCTCAGAAGCAACTGTTGGAACTCTGCTGCTTGATCTACCAAAGCTAAGTGTATCTGAGATTATATCTCCAGCTGTAGTGTATAACAGTGTAATGTACTACTTACTTATAAAGATTTACTGGGAGATATCTTAGTTGATATCGTAATATGTAAGTAAAGATTACTCAGGATCACCTTATATTCAAAATAGTGGGTGTGTGTCACAGTGTCAACATAATGCAAGATTTCCTCAGTTAACACAATGAGTTAATTTATGCCAAGAAATGAAACAGTAAGATTAACTTATAATAACGTTACTAAATTCAATATGGCAAATAAGGTGTTACCTTTTACCAGGAGGAAGCGCTCACTAAGGTACCGGAGTAGTGGGTAGCAGGACAGGCAGGCTGTATCTCACCCAGAGCACAGTACATCCGGAGATGCCGGGAGCGAGATGAGCTGTTCAGTAAACTCTGCACGTCCGTAGCTGATGACGTCAGAGAAGAGCACTCGATCTCTCAATAGAAAGGAGAGAGAATGCTACAAGTTTAGAGATGGAAACCGGATCCTAGAAAAGACTGGAAACAGGTAACAGGAAATGTTGGGTACAGTATCCACAGAGCTAGCAAGGATAAGATTCTGTAGCTGAATGGCTACAACACTCAATTCGCCAGCAAAGGGAAATGGTAGGAGGGTCCTTAAATAGTAAAGGAAGTAAAATCCTTAAAGGGATAGTATGCAACCCGGACAATCCTCACATAGGCCCCCCAAAAAAGGAACCACAGCGAGGTTCAAGGCCGTGGTCTATCCGGAAATCTCCTATGGAATATGGAAACCACCCGAGGTGCAGATACATTAGAGGCCGGTTCCCAGGAATCTTCGTCATGTCCGTAACCCTTCCAATGTATCAAATAAAACAACCGTCCTTGACGGTAACGGGAATCAAGGATGGTCTGAACTTCATAGTCAACATCAGGAACACCAACACCAGGAGCAGGAAGAGATGTAGAGCCAGACGCAGGTGAGGTGCAAGGCTTGACCAAGGAGACATGGAATGTAGGGTGAATACGGATGGTAGATGGGAGGTCGAGAGTAACAGTAACAGGATTAACCAAACGAAGGATAGGGTAGGGTCCAATGAATAATGGACCTAACTTTCGACTAGGATAAGGGAGCTTCAAATTCTTAGTTGAAAGCCAGACGAGTTGACCCACGGAGTACTCAGGAGCCTTTCTATGGCGAAGATTGTAGTGATGCCGTTGTGAAGATTGGGCTTGTTGGATATTTTCCCGTACAGATGTGAAGATCTGGGACATGTCATTCACTAGATCATTGACTCGTGGACAAGGTGTTTCAATTCGGGGGAAGAGATCAAAGCGAGGGTGGTAGCCATAGTTGATAAAAAAGGGACTGTAACCAGTTGAAGAACTTTTGCTATTATTGTAAGCAATCTCAGCCAGAGGTAAGTAGGATGCCCATGTGTCTTGCTGATGGGAACAGTAGCATCTCAAATACTGTTCGAGGCACTGATTGACACGCTCCGTTTGCCCGTTAGTTTGGGGGTGATAGGAGGTGCTGAGACGTTGTTCTATATGTAATGCCTTACAGAGGTTTCTCCAAAACCTGGAGGTGAACTGTGTTCCCCTATCACTTATCAAAACCTTGGGGATGCCATGTAAACGAATAATTTCCTTAACAAAGATTTCACTCGTCTTTTCCGCCGATGGTAAAGCAGTAAGTGGGATGAAATGTGCCATTTTCGAAAATAAGTCAGTTACAACCAATATAGTAGTATAAGACAAGGATAAGGGGAGTTCAACTATAAAGTCCAATGAAACCGTCTCCCAAGGTGCATGCGGAACCGGTATTGGATGAAGTAACCCTGTGGGAAGTTGTCTAGAATGTTTTGTTGCGGCACAGATGTTACACTGTGAGATATAAAGATTCACATCTTTCGTCATAGTAGGCCACCAGAAGGATCTTTGTAGGAGATCTTGAGATTTCATAAGACCCAAATGTCCAGCTAAGGGTGAATTATGAACCATATTTAGTATGGATGGTCTGAGAGAGGGGGGCACATAGAACCTTTCCTGGTATCTGTATAGGTGGTCCGGGTCTAGCTGCAAATCACTCAGTGGTTTGGTGTTATCAGTCTGTTGTGCCTCTTTCAGATAAGGAATTAAATCCGTTAGCATGCCAACAATGCAATGTTTAGGTATCACAGTAGAAGGAATCTGGGTAGGAGAGAGTCTTTGATCCTTTCTGGATAAGGCATCAGCTTTACCATTTTTTGTACCAGGTCGATAGGTGATAATGTAGCGGAATCTGGAAAAGTAGAGGCTCCAACGTAATTGCCTAGAAGAAAGGGTCCTGTTTGACTGTAAGTACTGGAGGTTTTTATGGTCGGTATAGATTACTATGGGATGATGTGCACCCTCAAGCAGATGACGCCAATGATCGAAGGAGGCCTTGATGGCCAAGAGCTCCTTCTCTCCTACCGGATAATTAAGTTCCGCAGGGAGCATAAGTCTTGAGAAGAATGCCACAGGATGCAAGGGTTCCTTAAAGGATTTTCTCTGTGACAGGATGGCCCCAATCGCATATTCGGATGCGTCAACTTCGAGAATAAATTGTTTGTCTAAATCTGGGAACTGTAAGATAGGAGCTGATGAGAATTTATGTTTTAGTAAATCGAACACTGCCTGAGTCTGATTAGTCCACTTGAAGTGAGAGTTGAGTTTTGTCAGATCTGTTAGTGGTTTGGTGGTCTTAGCAAAACCTGGAATAAACTTCCTATAGAAATTAGAAAAGCCCAGGAAACGCTGGACTTCTTTCTTTGAGGTTGGAATGGGCCACGTTTGGATAGCCTGCACCTTATCTTCTTGCATACTAATACCAGATGGAGTGATATGGTAGCCTAGAAAGGCTATATCATCTGTGTCAAAGATACATTTTTCAAGTTTGGCGTAAAGCCGGTGTTCTCTTAATCTGGATAAGACATTCCTTACATGTAATCTGTGTTGGTTAAGGTCTGCAGAGTAGATCAGGATGTCATCCAAATATACAACCACGTAAACATCTAGTATGTCTCTGAAAATGTCATTGATTAAACATTGAAATGTAGCTGGAGCATTGCACAATCCGAATGGCATTACAGTATATTCGAACAGGCCATATCTGGTCCTGAATGCTGTAAGCCATTCGTCTCCAGCTCTCATTCTGATGAGATTATAGGCACCTCGGAGATCCAATTTTGTGTAAACCGAGGCACCCCTCAATCTCTCTATCAGCTCGGGTATGAGTGGGAGTGGGTACCTATTTTTTCTAGTACGTCTGTTCAGCTCTCTATAATCAATAATAGGTCTTAAAGACCCTTCCTTATTAGTGACAAAAAACATGCCAGCCCCAGCTGGCGATGTGCTAGGTCTTATGAACCCCTTCCTGAGGTTCTCATCAATATAATTCTTAAGATGTTCTAGCTCGGGCTTAGATAATGGGTAGATATGCCCGAAAGGAATGGAAACCCCAGGAAGGAGATCAATCGGGCAGTCGTATGCCCTATGGGGCGGCAAAGTTTCAGCATCTTTTTTATCAAAAACGTCACTAAAATCGAGATAATGTGTGGGAATTGATGACTCTGTGATGTTTAATACTGTAGGTGTACTATATGTTGTGTCAGGAGGATTGTTTGTAGGAAAAGTGAGACCAAGAGTATTCCAATCAATCAAAGGTTTATGTTGGCGTAACCAATGAATCCCAAGTATGACATTAAACATAGGGGAATGTATGACATCTAAAATCAGATCCCCAGAGATGTAAGTCTTAGTAGAGAGATGTAGTGGTAGTGTCTGATGGGTGACAGGACCTGTGGACAAAGACCTACCATCAATGACTTTTACAGAGACAGGGTTCTGCTTACACAACAATGGAATTTTATTACATTTTGCAAATGTCATATCAACAAAATTCCCACAGGAACCCGTGTCAACAATAGCGTCAGTCGTGATCCTGTTGTTGTCCCACTGCAAAACAATGGGTATGGTTATAAACCTGGACGACAGTGTACCACTCACAGAACTTAAATGGAAGTTAAATAACTTACATGATTTTTGTTTAGAGAGGACTGGACAGTCCTTAACCTCATGATTCGTAGCTGCACAATACATGCACACATTTTGAGCTTTTCTCCTCAATTTTTCCTGAGGTGGTAGCGGCCCTTTCACAAACCCTATTTCCATGGGTTGTGTATAATCTTTCGTAGCATAACTCGGGGAAGGTATATATCTTTTAGAGGTGCTCGCTTTTTCTGAGCGCCTTTCCCTGAGGCGTCGATCAATACTTATAGCTAGGGAAAAAAGTTCCTCAAGGGTTTCTGGAATTCCAATGCGAGAAAGCTCGTCCTTAATCTCTTCTGAGAGACCAATTCGAAACTGATTTTTTAGGGATACTTCGTTCCATAGAGAGTCAGTGGCAGAGATTTTGAACTGAGTTATATACACTTCTACAGGATTCTTTGATTGTTTAAGGGATCTCAGAGTGTTCTCTGCAGACACCTGTTTAAATGGGTCATCATAAAGGATGGACATTTCAGCAAAAAACCCATCTAATGATCCCAAAATAGAATCCTGTCTCTCATAATATGAATCTGCCCAGGCTCTCGGTTCACCCCTGAGGTACGAGATCACAGTCAGTACTCTAACCCTCTCTGAGGGATAAGTTCTGGGTTTGAGCTCAAATAACAATAAGCAGGAGTTTTTGAATTCTCTAAATTGAGAGCGAGTCCCCGTGAACTTTTCAGGGGGTGAAAACGAAGGTTCTGGGTGAGTCTCTGTTTGACTAGGTTTTACTGAGAGAACCTCTCTAAGACAGGCTTTAAGTGCCTGGTTCTCAACTTGTAATTCTTGGAAGGAGTTACTAATGTAATCCATTCTATCAGATAAAGCCTGAATACGGTTTGCCATAGTATCCTGATCCATGTCAGCTTTAAGTAGTACGTTAATTTCCTTAGGTGCAGGAATCAATAAGGAATTATATATAAAATTCCTCATTTTCTTTTGGCTGGCGAATTATGTAATGTACTACTTACTTATAAAGATTTACTGGGAGATATCTTAGTTGATATCGTAATATGTAAGTAAAGATTACTCAGGATCACCTTATATTCAAAATAGTGGGTGTGTGTCACAGTGTCAACATAATGCAAGATTTCCTCAGTTAACACAATGAGTTAATTTATGCCAAGAAATGAAACAGTAAGATTAACTTATAATAACGTTACTAAATTCAATATGGCAAATAAGGTGTTACCTTTTACCAGGAGGAAGCGCTCACTAAGGTACCGGAGTAGACGGTAGCAGGACAGGCAGGCTGTATCTCACCCAGAGCACAGTACATCCGGAGATGCCGGGAGCGAGATGAGCTGTTCAGTAAACTCTGCACGTCCGTAGCTGATGACGTCAGAGAAGAGCACTCGATCTCTCAATAGAAAGGAGAGAGAATGCTACAAGTTTAGAGATGGAAACCGGATCCTAGAAAAGACTGGAAACAGGTAACAGGAAATGTTGGGTACAGTATCCACAGAGCTAGCAAGGATAAGATTCTGTAGCTGAATGGCTACAACACTCAATTCGCCAGCAAAGGGAAATGGTAGGAGGGTCCTTAAATAGTAAAGGAAGTAAAATCCTTAAAGGGATAGTATGCAACCCGGACAATCCTCACAAACAGTTATGATAAGCTTTTGCACACAGAAAACGTTTCCATCAGTACTAGTACAGTTTCTGTTGTTCCTTTAACATTTAATGTACATGATATCCCTGTTGATATGAAAAATTATATTGCTGATGTGATACGGAAGGCTTTGTCTCCTATTCCACCTTCTAATAAACGTAAAAGCTCTTCTATAACTTCTCATAAAATTGATTAAATTTCTAATGACCGACAACATACTGAAATATCCTTCTTTTATGAGGATCTCTCTGATTCAGAAAATCCTACCTCAGACATTGACACTGAATAATCTACTTATCGATTCAATATTTAGTATATTCGTTCCTTGTTCAAAGAAGTGTTGGTTACTTTGGATATTGAGGAGTCCACTTCTCTTGATGTCAAAACTAGTAAACATTTAAATTCTGTTTATAAACCTCCTGTGGTTACTCCTGAGGTTTTTCCAGTTCCTGATGTGATTGCTAATGAATGGATTAAGCCTGGTACTTCTTTCATTCCTTCTTCTAGGTTTAAAAGGTTGTACCCTTTGCCAGCGGCTAGATTAGAGTTTTGGGAAAAAGTTGCCAAAGTTGATGGGTCTATTTCTACTCTTGCCAAACATACTACTATTCCTATGGAAGACAGTACTTCTTTTAAAGATCCTTTAGATAGGAAACTTGAATCTTATCTAAGGAAAGCTTATTTATATTCTGGCTATATTCTCAGGCCTGGCATTTCTATGGCTGATGTTGCGGCTGCATCAACAATTTGGTTGGATAGCTTAGCGCAACAGGAAACTGATCCTGATGTGTCTAGCATTGTTCGTTTGCTTCAACATGCTAATCATTTTATCTGTGATGCTATTTTTGATAACATCAAAATTGATGTTAAATCTATGTCTTTAGCTATTTCAGCTAGAAGAGCTTTATGGCTCAAATCTTGGAATGCTGACATGGTAAGTCTAGATTACTATCTCTTTCTTTCCAAGGTAACAATTTATTTGGTTCTCAGTTGGATTAAATTTTTTCAACTATCACTGGGGAGAAGGGAGTGTTTTTGCCTCAGGATAAAAGATCTAAGGGTAAATCTAAGGCTTCTAATTGTTTTCGTTCTTTTCAACAGAATAAAGAGAAGAAAACCAATCCTTCCCCTAAAGACTCTGGTTCCATTGGGAAACCTTCTTCAAGTTGGAATAAATCCAAGCCTTTTAAGAAACCAAAGCCAGCCCCCAAGTCTGCATGAAGGTGCGGCCCTTGATCCAGTTCAGCTGGTGGGGGGGGGGCCAGATTGAAATTATTCCAAGACATTTGGGCAGATTCTGTTCAAAAACAATGGGCTCAGAGTATTGTCTCTCAAGGGTATGAAATAGGATTCAGAGTAAGATCTCCTGTGAAAAGATTCTCTCTACTCTCTCACTTTCCAGCAAATCCGGTGAAGGCTCAGGCTTTTCTGAAGTGTGTTTCAGATCTAGAGCTTTCAGGGGTAATAATTCCAGTTCCATTTCAGGAACAAGGTCTGGGGTTTTATTCAAATCTATTCATTGTCCCAAATAAAGAAAATTCATTCAAAACTTCAGTTCTGGATCTGAAGTTTTTGAATCATTGTGTCCCAACTTTCAAGATGGTGACTTTGAGGACTATTTTGCCTTTTGTTCAGCAAGGTCATTATATGTCCAAGATAGACTTACAGGATGCATATCTTCACATTCCGATTCATCCAGACCACTATCGGTTTCTGAGATTCTCTTTTCTAGACAATCATTACCAATTTGTCGCTCATTTGGCCTAGCAAAAGCTCCAAGGATCTTTTCGAAGGTTCTCGGTGCCCTTCTATCTGTAATTAGAGAACAGGGTATTGCAGTGTTTCCTTATTTAGGCGATATCTTGGTACTAGCTCAGTCTTTACATTTAGCAGAATCTCACACAAATCAACTAGTGTTGTTTCTTCAAAGACATGGTTGTAGGATCAATTTACCAAAGAGTTTCTTGATTCCTCAGACAAGGGTCACCTTTTTAGGTTTCCAGATCGATTCAGTGTCCATGACTCTGTCTTCAACAGACAAGAGACAAATGAAATTGATTTCAGCTTGTCGAAACCTTCAGTCTAAATTATTCCCTTCAGTAACTATGTGCATGGACGTTTTAGGTCTCATGACTGCAGCATCGGACGCGATCCCCTTTGCTCATTTTCATATGAGACCTCTACAGCTTTGTATGCTGAATCAATGGTGCAGGGATTATACTCAGATATCACAATTGATATACTTAAATCCCAACATTCAACTCTCTCTGACTTGGTGGTTAGACCATCATCGCATAGTTCAAGGGGTTTCTTTTGTTTGTCCTACCTGGACTGTGATCACAACAGATGCAAGTCTTATCAGCAGGGTGGGACTCACAGTCCCCTAGCTATGAAAGAAGTATCTCAGATACTTTCTTGGGCGGAATGCAGCTCTTGTATAATTTCTGCGGTGCATATCTCAGGTGTAGACAATTGGGAAGCGGATTATCTCAGCCGTCAGACCTTACATCCGGGGGAGTGGTCTCTCCATCCAGATGTATTTTGTCAGGTTGTACAGATGTGGGGTCTTCCAGAAATAGATCTGATGGCTTCTCAACTAAACAATAAACTTCCTAGGTACCTATCCAGGTCCAGGGATCCTCAGGCGGAGATGGTGGATGGTAAACAAAGGTTGTACAATGGCACCACTAAAGCTAGCTCCTCTAGTATGAAATATTAAAATAATACAGAGGTTATTAACAGTGTTATGAAACCTCTAGTGGAGATTTATATAGGGAAGAGGTGCTGTGCAGCAAGTCATAACAAACAGTCTAATGAGGGGAGAGTCCCCCCCAAAAAAGGCTGCACTGATAGCACTCAAAACAAAGACTTATGAAAGGAGAAACTGGAAACGTTAAAATATAACTTTTATTCTTGTAACATTCAAATCTAGGGACCCAGTGTGTGAAAAACCACATTAAAAACAACTAAAGACTCTAATGACCAGTATCCTGCTAATTATTAGGTAATGCCTTTGGAGGTATATATGTCTCAGCAGGATTTGCACTGTGCGGATAATATCTAGTGTAAGGACATCAGTATAATTGGTAGGAGTGTAATTACAACAATGTTATTGTATAGAGCTGGGGAGGCTGGGATTGTAGCCTGGTTCATTGTGTTTGCAGAGAGCAAATGGCTTGAATGCTCTATTTAGCCAGATGGAATGTATAACATATTATTTGTTATATAGATCTCAGTGTGACCCAACCTTCTATGTTTGCTAGTTAGTGCAATGTAGTGCTTCAACACATGAAACCTTAATATGGAGCATAATAGCTTATGTCACTTTTGTTATGCTGATCTTGATTCTTTCAACATATGAGACCTGAATAGCACTAGTATTGTGCTGATCTTTAATTAGTGTATTTCAACACATCCTCTTATTCGTTTAAAGATACTATATTGCTTATTTACATCAAGGTTAATCCAAGAGGTTATGTTTTATTTTACAACCAATTGGTGTTATAGAGATGACTCCTTATGACCGTAATATGGTAATAATTTTAAATATTTAGAAGTGCCGATGTATATGCAACATTTAAGTTGCGGTTTGTTCACACAGAAATTATTGTATTAAATAAGTAACAAGCATTATAGTTAACCACCTTAATGTTAACGTTTAGTTAGCATCTGTGTCCCAGTGGTACGGTAGCAATTAGTACTTGAGCTATTGTGTGTTAGTAATACCTAGGGACAGATTGCTAAGTAATTAATCTATAACCTTGTAAAATACTGGACTCTTAATAACGTATTGATAGAGTATCCATATTTAGTGTTGAAAGCTGTCTACAAGTGCCACATTAATCTCTCAGACACCATGCTCGAATATCGCCACCAATCTCCTCCCATCTCTAAACGTTGCAGGGTGTGAGCTTTCAAGTGTGTTAGCTCCAACGTGTCTACAAATACTACACTCTCTAAAGGAGTGACATGCTACTTAGTACATAGAGTATCTAAATAATTTTATATAAAAAAGTAGCATTCCACATAAGGACGAGTGTATTTCTAGATATCAATAATTCAAGTAAACGACTACGTAATTAAGGCCGTAATATAGTAGATACCGCCAGTGCGGTCAACAAGTCTTAAGTTAAACTAAAAAGTGGAGCTCCCGTGTGCTCCTAACCCCCTGACGTGTTTCGCCTGTTAAGGGCATTTTCAAGGGAGATGGTGGATGCTTTAGCAGTTCCTTGGTTTTACCAACCTGCTTATATCTTTCCGCCTCTAGTTCTTCTTCCAAGAGTGATCTCCAAGATCATTATAGAACAATCGTATGTGTTTCTGATAGCACCAGCGTGGCCTCACAGGTTTTAGTATGTGATCTTGTCCAGATGTCCAGCTGCCAGCCTTGGCCACTTCCTTTAAGACCAGACCTTCTGGCTCAAGGGCCGTTTTTCCATCAGGATCTCAAATCGTTAAATTTGAAGGTATGGAAGTTGAACGCTTAGTCATAGAGGTTTCTTTGACTCAGTGATTAATACTATGCTACAGGCTCGTAAGTCTGTTTCAAGGAAGATTTATTATCGAGTTTGAAAGACCTATATTTCATGGTGTTCTTCTCATAAATTCTCCTGGCATTCTTTTAGAATTCCTAGAATTTTACAGTTTCTTCAGGATGGTTTGGATAAAGGTTTCCACAGAGTGAGAAACGCAGCGTGAGGGGTCTGTTTTAATGTGCTCCATGTTGTAGTATAAAATAATATAATTTAATCGAAAAAGTATCCTTACCGTAAGCAATTATGGAACTAAGAGCAGTTTCATTTAAATCATAAGCTGTAACTTCGTAGCATTAAAATTTCAGATAATTGACTAGTCTTAACATCATCAGTAACGTTAATTTAAAAGCTGTTATATTTAATTACATGCTGGATCACCAGAGTCACAAGTAATACAATACAACAAATTCTTAACGGCTTACTTCTCTGGTTTAAGGGATGGTTAATACCGTAAGTGTATGGAAATCATGGCCTTAATATAAGATCAAGTAACTTACACATTTTACTACTATCAACTATAACTTCATATCTGTTAATAATAAGACAGACTCTGATATTACGGTTCCAATACCAGTGAAGCATTATCTAAGCATTTGTATGTTACAAAGTAAAATTGTGATAATCGTAAGATCATAAGCAACTTTACGTAGCAATTGAGTGTTACAATCTTTACTTGCAAAAATAGTATGTTTAGTATTCCATTTAATATACATATATTTATATTTAATGCTAAGTTACTAGTATATCGGGTATTCTATAAGTGCTTGATAGTCAGCTTACTAATGCACAGCCCAAATACTGTTCTATTAAAGAATAAGTGGTAAAACTGCAACTTAGTTCCTCAGAGACCCACTAAATTCAATACAAGCTATACATAATTAATTTAAAGAGATATTACCTTTATATATCAGAGTATGCAATACTCTGTTATAATTAGTTGTGGTAGGTGGCGCAAACCAAGTTGCTATTCCCAATGTGTCTTACTGTAAATATGTGTGATAATATGTGGGCTCAATATATGTTAATGTTTTGATAAGTACTATTTTATATTCTCTTATGGAAAAAATTGGATGTCGAAACTTTTTTTAAAAAAAAATATATATTATACTTTATTTGATTCCGGTAAATTTACCCAATAATAGTGATGCTAAAAGTACAATTAAACAAATATTATTACAAATTCCTTCAAAGTTTAAAAAATGACACAGGTGTCTCTATGTATCTATGTATAAAATGTACGTAATATATAAAAATATATGAATATATAAAAATTTAATTAAAATAATATCGTTGAAATCTTGCAATTTATACAGTTATAGGTTTATCACAAGTTGTAATTTCTAACAAAATGTTTGTAAATACAATTTAATAGTGGATAAGACAATAGTTGCTGTATAGTTCATATAGGATACTTTGTTTCAAGTTAAGCTGTGCAATTGAGATCTTATCTTAGGTAACTATATATCAAATGTAGAGGTATGTTGGTGCGATTTTTGTCACACTGTGATACAAGTATACAAATTAGTACCTTAAAGTGTATCTGTTTGATATCACTTTTGTGAGATGATTGCGATTAAATAAACGCCGCTATGCCAATAATTTGCTGATAGCAGTTCTATATGGGCTGCTGGCGGTTAAATAAATGCCGCTTTGGTTTCCTCTTGTTAGGTGGGCTTATCTGTTTGCTGCGAGGAAATTCACTTTTATGTAAATGCTTGTGTAGTTGCCGTTGCCGCTTTGTTATCTTGTCCTTTGTCGGTCAGTGACCGATCGCGCTCTTAAGGATTTCTTGGTGGGATCTTTGTTGCGGTTAGGTGCTAACCGTTTGCTGATGTTTTTTAAGTATCTCCGGTTTTTCTATTCTGTGGTTTGTCTGTCAGTCAGTGACCGATCACGATGGCATGGTTGTTGGATGACCTCCTGATGTGGAATATTTGCGTGCCTCTCCGGTCCGTTGTTCCCAGGTTTCTTTGATGTCGGTCAGTGACCGATCTGGGTACTGAAATGTGGTTGTGGGATAAGTAGAAAGTTTGTGGGATAAGTAGAAAGTTTGTAGGATAAGTAGAAAAAGGAATTCTAGTTATCAATGTGATCTTTGCGGTTAAATATATGCCGCTAAGTAGGAACTTGAATATTTCACCAGGGTGTAGCTGGTATTCTCTTTGTCTTCTCAAATCCTTTGCAGGTGTGCTCTGGTATCAACGCGTTTCGGCTGGACAGCCTTTTTCAATCCAGCCGAAACGCGTTGATACCAGAGCACACCTGCAAAGGATTTGAGAAGACAAAGAGAATACCATCCAGCCGAAACGCGTTGATACCAGAGCACACCTGCAAAGGATTTGAGAAGACAAAGAGAATACCAGCTACACCCTGGTGAAATATTCAAGTTCCTACTTAGCGGCATATATTTAACCGCAAAGATCACATTGATAACTATAATTCCTTTTTCTACTTATCCTACAAACTTTCTACTTATCCCACAAACTTTCTACTCATCCCACAACCACATTTCAGTACCCAGATCGGTCACTGACCGACATCAAAGAAACCTGGGAACAACGGACCGGAGAGGCACGCAAATATTCCACATCAGGAGGTCATCCAACAACCATACCATCGTGATCGGTCACTGACCGACAGACAAACCACAGAATAGAAAAAACGGAGATACTTAAAAAACATCAGCAAACGGTTAGCACCTAACCGCAACGAAGATCCCACCAAGAAATCCTTAAGAGCGTGATCGGTCACTGACCGACAAAGGACAAGATAACAAAGCGGCCACGGAAACTACACAAGTATTTACATAAAAGTGAATTTCCTCGCAGCAAACAGATAAGCCCACCTAACAAGAGGAAACCAAAGCGGCATTTATTTAACCGCCAGCAGCCCATATAGAACTGCCATCAGCAAATTATTGGCATAGCGGCGTTTATTTAACCGCAATCATCTCACAAAAGTGATATCAAACCGATACACTTTAAGGTACTAATTTGTATACTTGTATCACAGTGTGATAAAAATCGCACAAACATACCTCTACATTTGATATATAGTTAACTAAGATAAGATCTCAATTGCACAGCTTAACTTGAAACAAAGTATCCTATATGAACTATACAGCAACTATTGTCTTATCCACTATTAAATTGTATTTACAAACATTTTGTTAGAAATTACAACTTGTGATAAACCTATAACTGTATAAATTGCAAGATTTCAACGATATTATTTTAAATTAATTTTTATATATTCATATATTTTTATATATTACGTACATTTTATACATAGATACATAGAGACACCGGTGTCATTTTTTAAACTTTGAAGGAATTTGTAATAATATTTGTTTAATTGTACTTTTAGCATCACTATTATTAGGTAAATTTACCGGAATCAAATAAAGTATAATATATATTTTTTTAAAAAAAAGTTTCGACATCCAATTTTTTCCATAAGAGAATATAAAATAGTACTTATCAAAACATTAACATATATTGAGCCCACATATTATCACACATATTTACAGTAAGACACATTGGGAATAGCAACTTGGTTTGCGCCACCTACCACAACTAATTATAACTCTTTAAACTTTGGGATAAAGTTTACTTCAGGTGTGCTAGATTCCCCACCAGCTAGACAGTCTAACCCTACCAAACATATATGCAATACTCTGACTGTGCTGTATATTAAAGCCAAATATAAGGCAAAAAGTATTTTATATCAAGCACAACACATGGTGAATTGACATATACAGTATTGCAAGAGTATTGATCTCTTAGTATACTTTTATTATAATTTGTTTATGTATACCACTACAATTTAATATTTGCTGTCTTATTAATACTAACTAATAAAAGTTATCTTTTAAAAACCTTTTTCTCTATACCATATCTGGATTTATCAGCATATTAACATTGCATAGAAGCATACTCTCGAGCCATACTCACATACCGTGAGTTTTGTCTATCTAAGTTTAATTATTTATTTATGCTTAAGCACTGCTCCTTTAAGTGAACTACAACAGATACATGTTAATATATACTTACCTTGACAAGACACCAAAGGAGAAACAACCAAAGGGCTTAGTTTATTTTAATAATATACTTCTGGCTGATAAAAATTATCGTATTATTCTAACAGGAAACAATATTATTTGCTCCTGGTTTTAGTGTTTTTAATTTAGCTTAAGCTATCTGTATGAATGATTATTTTTGGTTGTGATATATATATTTTCTAATAAAGATAAACTGTGTGAATGAAATGGAATAGTATTTCCGTAACTTAAATCCAGTCCTGCAGAGTTAACTTATACTTCTTATCGCAGAACTATACCTACTATACTTAATTGTATACTCTCTTAAAATTAGTTTAGCTAGTTGTCAAGTTCTTACATAAATTATGTTTTTAAGATATTTTTTGTCTAATTCAAGTATGTTACTTTCAATAAAAGTGTGGTTATTTTATTGGCATGCAGATTTTCAATTCAGATTCATTCATTAAATAGTCTAATTATGCAAAAAAATTAAAATATATATATATATATTTTAAAATAGTTGCCTAAGAAAACATGTTTACAGTAGACTTATATAGGCGTTTAAAATAATTTGTTTAAAAAAAGTCATTTTCGGTTTTCATCCAAGGGCATCCTGAATTTTCGGTTTCGGTCCAGAATTTTCATTTCGGTGCATCACTAGTTTACACGCTTGGAGCTGAGTTATAGCTCAACATCATGTGAATATATTTCTTCGGTTCCGCTTTACTTCAATAGATAACAAGATAGTCCTCTTTTTTTTCTTCTCCTTCCTTTGAGGCTCCGTGGTTGGACTAAGTTAGAGGAATTTGAGAATACTGAATCTGGGACTTTCATTTATATCATAAATATCCTTTTGTGCACATTTATGTATTTTTATTTCATTTTTTTCTATAGTATATTTTGTTAAAAGGATACTAAACCCAATTATTTTCTTTAATGATTCAGATAGAACATGCAATCTTAAGCAACTTTCTAATTTACTCCTATTCTCAATTTTTCTTCGTTCTCTTGCTATCTTTATTTAAAAAGCAGGAATGTAAAGCTTATGAGCCAGCGTGATTATTGGTAGTTAAATGTAGCCACCAATAAGCAAGCGCTAACCAGGGTGCTGAACCTAAAATGGGACGTCGATAAAAGTACACAAAAGCAACAACAGGAGCCAAGTATGCAAGAGTGCACAAAAGCAGGAGGAGATGACAAGCCTCAAGCAATTATAGACAGGTAAACATGAAAATATAAGCAGGACAAGGTCAAGAGGGGCTTTCTGAGGTCAGAGCAGGCCACTGGCAAGGCAAAGTCACAAGACTATCCAAGGTCAAGGCAGGTGGCTGGCAAAGCAAGGTCATAAGATTATCTGAGATCAAGGCAGGGCGGCCGGCAAAGCAAAGTTAAAAGACTATCCAAAGTCAAGGTATGCGGCTGACAAGGCAAAGCAAAAAGACTATCCAAGGGAAAGGCAGGCGGCTGACAAGGCAAAGCCAAAAGACTATCCAAGGTCAGACATGAAGAGGCTAAAGTAAAAACAATGCTAGAATGCAGGTATCACACCAAATAAACAAGCAATGCATAAGCGGCAAACACTACTTATAAAGGCAATGGGATGTGTCTAGCAAAGGTGTACAGTGTGCACAGTTACCTGTGTAAGCGAATAAACTAAGTATTCTATGATGCAAATCACCAGGAAGGCAAGACATGCATGCACACGAATAGCATGCATGAGTGCAGGAAAGAGTACTTGAATCAATGCCACCCATGAAACATGTCTTTGCAAAAACACCACAAGAGCATGAGCAGGGAATCCCTGCACAGCAAGGCGTCCCCAAGGGCGAGAGATGGACACCTGCCAACCCAGCAAGGTAGATATCTAACAGCGCCACCTCCTAAAAGATGGCCTCTGTGCACCACCTGGATGAGCATTCACATGCAGATGATCAACAGGATCTCAAGAGCACTCCGCAGGACCAAACCCTTTCCAATAGATGAGGTATTCACGTTTAACTGTACGCAATCTAGAATCAATAATAGATTCAACCTCATACTCACATTTGACCATTACCTTGAGGATGGTTTGCGGATGTAATGAAGGATTGTATATGCAATTGACGACAAAAATTCTTTCCAGAATCGAGAGGTACATTGAACCCCTCTATCGGAGGTGATTTCATATAGTAATCCATAAAGCCTGACTATCTCCTTTATGAAAGCAGAGACTGTCTCTGCTGCTAAAGGAAGGTGGGTTAGAGGAATAAGTTATGCAATCTTGGTCAAACAATCAATGACTACAAGTATTGTATTGTAACCAGAAAATGGAGGTAATAATATTATAAAATTTATGGCTAATGAGGACCAAGTCCTGGACAGCATAGGCAGTGGGACCAAAACTCAACAGGAACTTGAAGCTGAATTCTTGGCACTAGCACACGTGTAAGAGGAATAGATACTTGGTAACTTTAGATACTTGATTCCTCAAACCAGGTCACCAGAAGTGCTGCTGCAGGAGATGTACAGTCTTGTGTATACCTGGGTGACCTGCCAGTGGTGCATCATGCACCATACATAGAACCTCTACAGAAAAGGAGTAGAATATATAATTTGTCTGAAAAAAGTAAATTTATGCATACCTGATAAATTAATTTCTTCTATGGTACGACGAGTCCACGGATTCATCCTTTACTTGTGGGATATATCCTCCTGCTAACAGGAAGTGGCAAAGAGCACCACAGCAGAGCTGTCTATATAGCTCCTCCCTTAGCTCCACCCCCAGTCATTCGACCGAAGGTACAGGAAGAAAAAGGAGAAATTACAAGGTGCAGAGGTGACTGAAGTTTAAAATAAAAAAATATAATCTGTCTTAAAATGACAGGGCGGGCCGTGGACTCGTCGCACCACAGAAGAAATTAATTTATCATGTAAGCATACATTTACTTTTCTTCTATAAGGTACGACGAGTCCACGGATTCATCCTTTACTTGTGGGATACAATACCAAAGCTACAGGACACAGATGAACGGGAGGGACAAGATAGATGGTTAAACAGAAGGCACCACTGCTTGAAGAACTTTTCTCCCAAAAATAGCCTCCGAAGAAGCAAAAGATTCAAATTTGTAAAATTTGGAAAAGGTATGAAGCGAAGACCAAGTTGCAGCCTTACAAATCTGTTCAACAGAAGCATCATTTTTAAAAGCCAATGTGGAAGCCACCGCTCTAGTAGTGAGCTGTAATCCTTTCAGGAGGCTGCTGTCCAGCAGTCTCGTATGCCAAACGGATGATGCTTTTCAGCCAAAAAGAAAGTAAGGTAGCCGTAGCTTTTTGACCTCTACGTTTTCCAGAATAGACAACAAACAAGGAAGACGTTTGACGGAAATCTTTGGTTGCTTGCAAGTAAAACTTCAAAGCACGAACCACGTCCAAGTTGTGCAACAGACGCCCCCTTCTTAGAGGAAGGATTAGGACACAGAGAAGGAACAACAATTTCCTGATTGATATTCCTATTAGTAACAACCTTAGGAAGGAATACAAGTTTGGTACGCAAAACCACCTTATCAGCATGGAAAAAAAGATAAGTCGCATTGCAATGCAGATAATTCAGAAACTCTTCGAGCCGAAGAGATAGCAACTAAAAATAGAACTTTCCAAGATAGAAGCTTAATATCTATGGAATGCATAGGTTCAAACGGAACCCCTTGAAGAACTTTAAGAACTAAATTCAAACTCCATGGCGGAGCAACAGGTTTAAACACAGGCTTGATTCTAACTAAAGCCTGACAGAACGACTGAACGTCTGGAACATCTGCCAGACACTTGTGCAGTAGAATTGATAAGGCAGATATCTGTCCCTTTAAGGAACTAGCTGATAGCCCCTTCTCCAATCCTTCTTGGAGAAAGGACAAAATCCTAGGAATCCTGATCTTACTCCATGAGTAGCCTTTGGATTTGCACCAATAAAGATATTTACTCCATATCTTATGATAAATTTTCCTAGTGACAGGCTTTCAAGCCTGAATCAAGGTATCTATGACCGACTCAGAGAAACCCCGATTGGATAAAATCAAGCGTTCAATCTCCAAGCAGTCAGCCGCAAAGAAACTAGATTTGGATACTGGAATGGACCTTGAATCAGAAGGTCCTGTATCAGTGGCAGAGTCCATGGTGGAAGAGATGACATGTCCACCAGGTCTGCATACCAAGTCCTGCGTGGCCACGCAGGTGCTATCAAAATCACTGAAGCTCTCTCCTGCTTGATTCTGGCAATCAAACGAGGAAGGAGAGGAAATGGTGTAAACACATAAGCCAGGTTAAACGACAAGGGTACTGCTAGAGCATCTATCAGTACTGCCTGAGGATCCCTTGACCTGGACCCGTAACAAGGAAGTTTGGCGTTCTGACGAGACGCCATCAGATCCAATTCTGGTGTGCCCCATTGCTGAATCAATTGTGCAAACACCTCCGGATGGAGTTCCCACTCCCCTGGATGAAAAGTCTGACGACTTAGAAAATCCGCTTCCCAGTTCTCCACTCCTGGGATATAGATTGCTGATAGATGGCAAGAGTGAGTCTCTGCCCATCGAATTATTTTGGTAACCTCTATCATCGCTAGAGAACTCTTTGTTCCCCCCCGATGATTGATATATGCTACAGTCGTGATATTGTCCGACTGGAATCTTATGAATCTGGCCGAAGCCAGCTGAAGCCACGCCAGAAGCGCGTTGAATATCGCGCTCAGTTCTAGAATATTTATTGGGAGGAGAGCCTCCTCCTGAGTCCACAAACCCTGTGCTTTCAGGGAATTCCAGACTGCACTCCAGCCCAATAGGCTGACGTCCGTCGTCACTATGACCCATGCTGGCCTGCGGAAACACATTCTCTGGGACAGATGATCCTGTGACAACCACCAAAGAAGAGAGTCTCTGGTCTCTTGATCCAGATTTATCTGAGGAGATAAATCTGCATAATCCCCATTCCACTGTTTGAGCATGCATAGTTGCAGTGATCTGAGATGTAAGCGAGCAAACGGAATCGTCTAGATTGTAAGTTCCCACGGGAATAGGGCCCTCAATTCCCCCTGTATTTGTCTGTAAAATTTTGTGTCTTATCGTATTGTTTCTCCACTGTACTGTTATCCTTTTACCCATGGGCAGCGCTGCGGAATCTGTTGGCGCTTTATAAATAAAGAATAATAATAATAATAACTATGTCCATTGCCGCTACCATTAGTCCTATTACCTCCATACACTGAGCCACTGACGGCCGAGGAATGGAATGAAGAGCTCTGCAGATGGTTAAAATCTTTGATTTCCTGACCTCCGTCAGAAAAATTTTCATGTCCACCAAATCTATCAGAGTTCCCAGGAATGGAACTCTTGTGAGAGGGATAAGTGAACTCTTTTTTACGTTCACCTTCCACCCGTGAGATCTTAGAAAAGCCAACACGATGTCCGTGTGAGACTTGGCTAGTTGGTAAGTCGACGCCTGAATTAAGATATCGTCCAGATAAGGCGCCACAGCTATGCCCCGCGGCCTTAGAACCGCAAGAAGGGACCCTAGCACCTTTGTGAAAATTCTGGGAGCTGTGCCCAACCCGAAGGGAAGAGCCACAAACTGGTAATGCTTGTCCAGAAAGGCGAACCTGAGGAACTGGTGATGATCTTTGTGGATATGGATGTGTAGATACGCATCCTTTAAGTCCACGGTGGTCATATATTGACCCTCCTGGATCATTGGTAAAATAGTCCGAATGGTCTCCATCTTGAAGGATGGGACTTTGTTTAGGATCTTGAGATCTAAAATTGGTCTGAAGGTTCCCTCTTTCTTGGGAACCACAAACAGATTGGAGTAGAACCTCTGCCCCTATTCTGTTTTCGGAACTGGGCAGATCACTCCCATGGTATATAGGTCTTCTACACAGTGTAAGAACGCCTCTCTTTTTGTCTGGTTTACAGACAATTGAGAAAGATGGAATCTCCCCCTTGGAGGAGAATCTTTGAAATCTAGAAGATACCCCTGGGTTACGATTTCTAAAGCCCAGGAGTCCTGAACGTCTCTTGCCCAAGCCTGAGCAAAGAGAGAAAGTCTGCCCCCTACTAGATCCGGTCCCGGATCGGGGGCTACCCCTTCATGCTGTCTTGGTGGCAGCAGCGGGCTTCTTGGCCTGTTTACCCTTGTTCCAAGTCTGGTTAGGTCTCCAGACTGACTTGGATTGAGCAAAATTCCCCTCTTGCTTTGCAGCAGGGGAAGAGGTAGAGGGACCACCTTTGAAGTCTTATCCTGAGGAAGGGCATGGCCTTTTCCTCCAGTGATGTCTGAAATGATCTCTTTCAGTTCAGGCCCGAATAGGGTCTTACCCTTGAAAGGGGTGGCTAAAAGCTTAGATTTTGATGACACATCAGCAGACCAGGACTTAAGCCATAACGCTCTACGTGCTAAAATGGCAAAACCTGAATTCTTTGCCGCTAATTTAGCCAGTTGAAAAGCGGCATCTGTAATGAAAGAATTAGCTAGCTTGAGAGCCCTAATTCTATCCAGAATATCATCTAATGGGGTCTCAACCTGAAGAGCCTCCTCCAGAGCCTCAAACCAAAAAGAAGTTGCAGTAGTTACAGGAACAATGCATGCTATAGGTTGGAGAAGAAAACCCTGATGAACAAATATTTTCTTTAGGAGACCCTCTAATTTTTTATCCATAGGATCTTTGAAAGCACAACTGTCCTCAATAGGTATAGTTGTACGCTTAGCCAGGGTAGAAATAGCTCCCTCCACCTTAAAGACCGTCTGCCACGAGTCCCGCATGGTGTCTGATATGGGAAACATTTTCTTAAAAGTAGGAGGGGGAGCGAACGGAATACCTGGTCTATCCCACTTCTTAGTAACAATGTCCGGAATCCTCTTAGGGACCGGAAAAACATCAGTGTAGGCAGGAACCTCTAGAAATCTATCCATTTTACACAATTTCTCTGGAACTGCAATAGGGTCACAATCATCCAGAGTCGCTAAAACCTCCCTGAGCAATAAGCGGAGGTGTTCTAGTTTAAATTTAAAAGCCGTCATATCTGAGTCTGTCTGAGGGAACATCTTTCCTGAATCAGAAATCTCTCCCTCAGACAGCAAATCCCTCACCCCAACTCAGAACATTGTGAGGGTACATCGGATATGGCTAATAAAGCGTCAGAGGACTGAGCATTTGTTCTCACACCAGACCTACTGCACTTCCCCTGCAACCCAGGCAGCTTAGATAAAACCTCTGTGAGGGTAGTATTCATAACTGCGGCCATATCTTGCAGGGTGAAAGAATTAGAGCCACTAGAAGTACTTGGCGTCGCTTGTGCGGGTGTTAATGGTTGTGACACTTGGGGAGAATTAGATGGCATAACCTGATTCCCTGCTGACTGAGAATCATCCTGCAACATACTTTTAGTAGCTAAAATATGTTCTTTGCAATTTATTGACCTTTCAGTGCATGAGGGAGACATTCTAAGTGGGGGTTCCACAATGGCTTCTAAACATATTGAACAATGACTTTCTTTAATGTCAGACATGTTGAACAGGCTAGCAATGACTACAAACAAGCACTTTATTTAGTGAAAAAAATAACAATCTTAAAAAACGGTACTGCGCCTTTAAGAGAAAAAAAGCATACACGTTCTGCAAAACTGCTTTAAAATGCACCAAATTTTTGCAAGCAGACTCAATATGTGTAGTTAAGTTTGCCAAACAAGGAAATTTAACATTTAACCCTTTAATGTGCAAACCGGATTGAGATTAGGCCTAAATCCGGAAAAAACACCCCCAGCACCTTGCCACAGCCCTGCTGTGGCGCCTACCTGCCCTCAGGGATAGTAAATATGGGGTTAAAGCTTAGATTTGGCCCAAAACATCCACAAGGGCCCTCAGGAGTTGGAGCTTGCTGCTTGCTGAGTGAAAACAACTGCACATCTGAGGCGTGAAAATAGGCCCCGCCCATCTCACTTGATGTCTCTACAGCCTCAAAGAACCACACCAGAGCGGTTTTATACTAGCCATGTGGGTTCTGAGACCCAAAAAATAAGCCAAGTGTACCCTCAATAAAGTTGCCCAAAAAACGTTATTGCCCACAAAACGTTAACAGCACTCCCAGTTCATAAAACGTTTGCCCACAAACATTCAAAACTCAGTGTCAACCATTTTTGTAATTAGCCCCTTATGCAAGCTTAGTAATGCCTTTCTAAAGCTCTTAGGATTACTGCTTACCCTTACCCTCATGGGGATACTGTCAGCCTTTCTGAAATACACAGTCTCTCCAGAAAAAATGACTGAACATACCTCACTGCTATATAGTATGAAAACGTTCCTCACACTGAAGTTTCTTGTACCCCTCAGCCTCTGTGGGAACAGCACTGGATCTTAGTTACAAATGCTAAGATCATCATCCTCCAGGCAGAGGTCTTCATCCATCTGCTGCCTGAGAGTAAATAGTACACACCGGTACCATTTAAAACAAAAACTCTTGCTTGAAGAAATTAAAAACTAATATTTTATCACCTCTTTCACTTTACCCTTACTAGTACTTAGAGTAGGCAAAGAGAATGACTGAGGGGTGGAGCTAAGGGAGGAGCTATATAGACAGCTCTGCTGTGGTGCTCTTTGCCACTTCCTGTTAGCAGGAGGATAATATCCCACAAGTAAAGGATGAATCCGTGGACTCGTCGCACCTTATAGAAGAAAAGAGCATCTTTTTTAATACAGTGGAATTCTGTAGGTTGATCTGTAGATAATTGACATATTTATGACCACAGAGAGGTGTGAGTAGCAAGAAATCGAAGAGATGAGAGGATAGACTCAGGAGATTTGGAAGTATCAGATTGCTGTGTATAAATATGTGACAGGGCATCTGCCTTTCCATTTTAGGATCCTGGTCAACGTCTATGGTCCATATAAGTGGTAAAATGAATGGTCTGCTCCTTCCAAAATGTATCTTAACTCTTGTGATGTAGATTTTTTTTAAACGTCAATAATTCATGATCTTTCACTTCATAATTCACTTCAGATGGGGTCAAGTGCTCAGAAAAGTAAGCAATGGGACGTAAACAATTCTGGGGTTGTTGCCGTTGAGACAACACAGCTCCCACAGCGCACTCTGAAGCATCTACCAATAGTATATAAGACAATGATAGCTAAGGATGAGCCAGAATGAGAGCTTGAGTAAACAGATGCTTGAGTTAATTAAAAGCTGCTTCTGCTTGAGGAGACCAAATGGTTCATGAATACTTGCAAGGGCTGTGAGAGGCATGAATAGACGTAAAAAGTTTCTGATAAATTTCAAATAAAAATTGTTAAAGCCAATAAAACGTTGTGCTTCTTTCTTGTCTTGTAAGAACGGACAAACTTTGATTGACCTTTCAAGGGTCCATTTGTATACCTGTGGGTGAAAGTATCCCAGAAAATCTATAGTATCCACCTTGAAAGTAAATTTTTCCAATTGGCATACAAATGATGAGCTCGTAACCTGGATAGTACCATGATTAGGTCTTCGTTGTAATTCTAAGGAAGATGAATACACAAGGATATCATCCAGGTACACCACCACACAGGAGCCAAGAAATATCTGAATACATTATTAACAAATGCTTGGAAAGTGGCAGATAAATTGCATTGATCATGCAGTATTCTGAAGATTCAGAGGCTGCCCAGTGTGTAAGCACTTTTCTCCCCTATGGAAATAAATAGCTTATCTTAAAGATACAATAATTAACATGTCTGTTTGCTCCAAGCAGCCTTCTAAGGAAGTTGCACCTCTACCCCAGAGACTAAGAAAAATGAGATGGAGAACTGTTGGCTCAGGAAAGGTAAGAACAGTTGAACAAAGGCATACTTCTAATTCTCTGCCTTTGAAAAACTCTTATGCTGATAGTAGTGAGATTCTATTAAGGGATGTTACTTTAAATAATAATGTGTGTAGTACTTTTCATTTTACAGATGAAGAGGTTTTAAGGGCTTTATCAAAAATAAAAGTAAATAATTTTTGTGGGTCCAGATAATATTCATCCAAGGGTTCTAAGAGAACTTCGATCCGTGATAGCTACTCCATAAGCTGATTTATTTAATCAGTCACTGCTAACAGTTGTTCCAAAAGACTGGAAAATTGCCAATGGGAAAGGCAAAAGGGAAGATTCTGCTAACTATAGGCCAGTTTGACCTCAATTGCAGGAAAATTTATGGAAACTCTTTTAAAGGAAAGACTTGTGTCTTTCCTTCAGACAAACAATTTAGAAGACAAAGGACAGCATGGCTTCACTGCTGGAAGATCTTGTCAGACTAATCTTATCGATTTCTTTGACCATGTGACTAAATTAATAGACCAGGGAGAAGTTGTAGATGTTGCATACAAACGGCTAGATTACGAGTCTTGCGTTATGAGTAAAAAAACATAATTTATGCTTACCTGATAAATTCCTTTCTTCTGTAGTGTGATCAGTCCACGGGTCATCATTACTTGTGGGATATTAACTGCTCCCCTACAGGAAGTGCAAGAGGATTCACCCAGCAGAGTTGCTATATATCTCCTCCCCTCTACGTCACCTCCAGTCATTCGACCAAGGACCAACGAGAAAGGAGAAGCCAAGGGTGTAGTGGTGACTGGAGTATAATTTAAAAAATATTTACCTGCCTTAAAAAACAGGGCGGGCCGTGGACTGATCACACTACAGAAGAAAGGAATTTATCAGGTAAGCATAAATTATGTTTTCTTCTGTTAAGTGTGATCAGTCCACGGGTCATCATTACTTGTGGGATACCAATACCAAAGCAAAAGTACACGGATGACGGGAGGGATAGGCAGGCTCTTTATACAGAAGGAACCACTGCCTGAAGAACCTTTCTCCCAAAAATAGCCTCCGAGGAAGCAAAAGTGTCAAATTTGTAAAATTTGGAAAAAGTATGAAGGGAAGACCAAGTTGCAGCCTTGCAAATCTGTTCAACAGAGGCCTCATTCTTAAAGGCCCAAGTGGAAGCCACAGCTCTAGTGGAATGAGCTGTAATTCTTTCAGGAGGCTGCTGTCCAGCAGTCTCATAAGCTAAACGAATTATGCTACGAAGCCAAAAAGAGAGAGAGGTAGCAGAAGCTTTTTGACCTCTCCTCTGACCAGAGTAAACGACAAACAGGGAAGACGTTTGTCGAAAATCTTTAGTTGCCTGTAAATAAAATTTAAGGGCACGAACTACATCCAGATTGTGCAAAAGACGTTCCTTCCTCGAAGAAGGATTTGGGCACAAGGATGGAACAACAATCTCCTGATTGATATTCCTGTTAGTGACTACCTTAGGTAAGAACCCAGGCTTAGTACGCAGAACTACCTTATCCGAGTGAAAAATCAAATAAGGAGAATCACAATGTAAGGCTGATAACTCAGAGACTCTTCGAGCCGAGGAAATAGCCATTAAAAATAGAACTTTCCAAGATAACAACTTTATATCAATGGAATGAAGGGGTTCAAACGGAACACCCTGTAAAACGTTAAGAACAAGGTTTAAACTCCATGGTGGAGCCACAGCTTTAAACACAGGTTTAATCCTGGCCAAAGCCTGACAAAAAGCCTGAACGTCTGGAACTTCTGACAGACGCTTGTGTAACAGAATGGACAGAGCTGAGATCTGTCCCTTTAAGGAACTAGCGGATAACCCCTTTTCTAAACCTTCTTGTAGAAAAGACAATATCCTAGGAATCCTAACCTTACTCCAAGAGTAACCTTTGGATTCGCACCAATATAGGTATTTACGCCATATTTTATGGTAAATCTTTCTGGTAACAGGCTTCCTAGCCTGTATTAAGGTATCAATAACTGACTCCGAAAAACCACGCCTTGATAAGATCAAGCGTTCAATTTCCAAGCAGTCAGCTTCAGAGAAGTTAGATTTTGATGTTTGAAAGGACCCTGAATCAGAAGGTCCTGTTTCAGAGGTAACGACCAAGGTGGACAGAATGACATGTCCACCAGATCTGTATACCAAGTCCTGCGTGGCCATGCAGGCGCTATTAGAATCACTGATGCTTTCTCCTGTTTGATTCTGGCAATCAATCGAGGAAGCATCGGGAAAGGTGGAAACACATGAGCCATCCTGAAGGTCCATGGTGCTGTCAAGGCATCTATCAGGACCGCTCCCGGATCCCTGGATCTGGACCCGTAGCGCGGAAGCTTGGCGTTCTGTCGAGACGCCATGAGATCTATCTCTGGTTTGCCCCAACGTCGAAGTATTTGGGCAAAGACCTCTGGATGAAGTTCCCACTCCCCCGGATGAAAAGTCTGACGACTTAAGAAATCCGCCTCCCAGTTCTCCACTCCCGGGATGTAGATTGCAGACAGGTGGCAAGAGTGAGACTCTGCCCAGCGAATTATCTTCGATACTTCCATCATTGCTAGGGAGCTTCTTGTCCCTCCCTGATGGTTGATATAAGCTACAGTCGTGATGTTGTCCGACTGGAACCTGATGAACCCCCGAGTTGCTAACTGGGGCCAAGCCAGAAGAGCATTGAGGACTGCTCTCAATTCCAGAATGTTTATTGGAAGAAGACTCTCCTCCTGATTCCATAGTCCCTGAGCCTTCAGAGAATTCCAGACAGCGCCCCAACCTAGTAGGCTGGCGTCTGTTGTTACAATTGACCAGTCTGGCCTGCTGAATGGCATTCCCCTGGACAGATGTGGCCGATAAAGCCACCATAGAAGAGAATTTCTGGTCTCTTGAATGGAATGAAGGACACGGCATGCACTTTGAAGTTTTGTTAACCTGTCCTCTGTCAGGTAAATCTTCATTTCTACAGAATCTATCAGAGTCCCCAGGAAGGGAACTCTTGTGAGTGGAAAGAGAGAACTTTTCTTTTCGTTCACTTTCCATCCATGCGACCTTAGAAATGCCAGTACTATCTCTGTATGAGATTTGGCAGTTTGAAAGCTTGTATCAGTATGTCGTCTAAGTACGGAGCTACTGAAATTCCTCGCGGTCTTAGTACCGCCAGAAGAGTGCCCAGAACCTTTGTGAAGATTCTTGGAGCCGTAGCCAGTCCGAATGGAAGAGCTACAAACTGGTAATGCCTGTCTAAAAAGGCAAACCTTAGATACCGGTAATGACTTCTGTGAATCGGTATGTGAAGGTAAGCATCCTTTAAATCCACTGTGGTCAAGTACTGACCCTCTTGGATCATGGGCAAAATTGTTCGAATAGTTTCCATCTTGAACGATGGAACTCTTAGGAATTTGTTTAGGATCTTTAAATCCAAGATTGGCCTGAAGGTTCCCTCTTTTTTGGGAACTACAAACAGATTTGAGTAAAACCCTTGTCCTTGTTCCAACCGCGGAACTGGATGGATCACTCCCATTAATAAAAGATCTTGTACGCAGCGTAGAAACGCTTCCTTCTTTGTTAGGTTTGTTGACAACCTTGACAGATGAAATCTCCCTCTTGGGGGAGAGGATTTGAAGTCCAGAAGGTATCCCTGAGATATGATCTCTAACGCCCAGGGATCCTGAACATCTCTTGCCCAAGCCTGGGCGAAGAGGGAAAGCCTGCCCCCCACTAGATCCGGTCCCGGATCGGGGGCCCTCAATTCATGCTGTCTTAGGGGCAGCAGCAGGTTTTCTGGCCTGTTTGCCCCTGTTCCAGGACTGGTTAGGTTTCCAGCCTTGTCTGTAGCGAGCAACAGCTCCTTCCTGTTTTGGTGCAGAGGAAGTTGATGCTGCTCCTGCTTTGAAATTACGAAAGGAACGAAAATTGGACTGTCTAGCCTTGGCTTTGGCCTTGTCCTGAGGCAGGGCATGACCTTTACCTCCTGTAATGTCATCAATAATCTCTTTCAAGCCGGGCCCGAATAAGGTCTGCCCTTTGAAAGGAATATTAAGCAATTTAGATTTAGACGTAACATCAGCTGACCAGGATTTTAGCCACAGAGCTCTGCGTGCCTGAATGGCGAATCCTGAATTTTTAGCCGCAAGTTTAGTTAAATGTACTACGGCATCTGAAATAAATGAATTAGCTAACTTAAGGAATTTAAGTTTGTGTGTGATGTCATCTAGTGTGGATGATTGAAGTGTCTCTTCCAGAGACTCAAACCAAAATGCTGCTGCAGCCGTGACAGGCGCAATACATGCAAGAGGTTGCAATATAAACCCTTGTTGAACAAACATTTTCTTAAGGTAACCCTCTAATTTTTTATCCATTGGATCTGAAAAAGCACAGCTATCCTCCACTGGGATAGTGGTACGCTTAGCTAAAGTAGAAACTGCTCCCTCCACCTTAGGGACCATTTGCCATAAGTCCCGTGTGGCGGCGTCTATTGGAAACATTTTTCTGAATATAGGAGGGGGTGAGAAAGGCACACCGGGTCTATCCCACTCCTTAGTAACAATGTCAGTAAGTCTCTTAGGTATAGGAAAAACGTCAGTACTCGTCGGTACCGCAAAATATTTATCCAACCTACACATTTTTTCTGGGATTGCAACTGTGTTACAATCATTCAGAGCCGCTAATACCTCCCCTAGTAACACACGGAGGTTCTCAAGCTTAAATTTAAAATTTGAAATGTCTGAGTCCAGTTTATTTGGATCAGAACCGTCACCCACAGAATGAAGCTCTCCGTCTTCATGTTCTGCAAACTGTGACGCAGTATCAGACATGGCCCTTGCATTATCAGCGCACTCTGTTCTCATCCCAGAGTGATCACGTTTACCTCTTAGTTCTGGTAGTTTAGCCAAAACTTCAGTCATAACAGTAGCCATATCTTGTAATGTGATTTGTAATGGCCGCCCAGATGCACTCGGCGCTACAATATCACGCACCTCCTGAGCGGGAGATGCAGGTACTGACACGTGAGGCGAGTTAGTCGGCATAACTCTCCCCTCGTTGTTTGGTGAAATATGTTCAATTTGTACAGATTGACTATTTTTTAAAGTAGCATCAATACATTTAGTACATAAATTTCTATTGGGCTCCACTTTGGCATTAACACATATAGCACAGATATCTTCCTCTGAATCAGACATGTTTAACACACTAGCAAATAAACAGCAACTTGGAAATACTTTTCAAAGTAATTTACAAATAATATGAAAACGAACTGTGCCTTTAAGAAGCACAGAAAAATATTATAACAGATAAAATAATTAAGTTATAGCATCAATCTTTGTCAGAATATACAGTTTTAGCAAAGGATTGTTCCCCTCAGCAAATGATAACTAACCCAGGCAGCAGAAAAAAAATACACAAATAAACGTTTTTTATATCACAGTCAATACAATCAGCACAGCTCTGCTGTATGATTACTTCCCTCAAAAAAGACTCTTGAGATCCCTGAACTCTGTAGAGATGAACCGGATCATGCAGGAAGAAAATGAACCTCTGACTGAGTTTTTCTGATGCATAGTGAAAGCACCAAAATGGCCCCTCCCCCACACACATAACAGTGAGAGAGATCAGTGAACTGCTCTAATTTAAATCAAAACTATTGCCAAGTGGAAAAAAAGTGCCCAAAACATTTTTTTCACCCAGTACCTCAGAGAAAAAAACGTTTTTACATGCCAGCAAAAAAACATTTTACCTCAATAATTAATTGTCATTTAAAACCTATTGCAAGTCCCTGCAAAATAGGTTAAGTCTATGTATACAGTTTAAAAGCCAGAGAAGTACCATTTCCCAGAAAACTGAAGTGTAAAATATACATACATGACAGCCTGATATCAGCTACATCTACTGCATTCAAGGCTGAGTTTACATTATAACGGTATGGCAGGATTTTCTCATCAATTCCATGTCAGAAAATAATAAACTGCTACATACCTCTTTGCAGATTAATCTGCCTGCTGTCCCCTGATCTGAAGTTTACCTCACTCCTCAGATGGCCGAGAAACAGCAATATGATCTTAACTACTCCGGCTAAAATCATAGAAAAACTCAGGTAGATTCTTCTTCAAATTCTACCAGAGAAGGAATAACACACTCCGGTGCTATTATAAAATAACAAACTTTTGATTGAAGATATAAAAACTAAATATATCACCATAGTCCTCTCACACATCCTATCTAGTCGTTGGGTGCAAGAGAATGACTGGAGGTGACGTAGAGGGGAGGAGCTATATAGCAACTCTGCTGGGTGAATCCTCTTGCACTTCCTGTAGGGGAGCAGTTAATATCCCACAAGTAATGATGACCCGTGGACTGATCACACTTAACAGAAGAAAACAGCGTTAAACCTCATAACGCTGCTTTTTTACTACCGCTGGTATTACGAGTCTTGCAGATTTAGGGGAACCGCACACTTTTTTGGCCTTACCGCAAATCAACTTCTGCAAATTGCGTATAGTCTTTTTTCTATAGGACTTCCATAGCGCCAGTATTACGAGCTTGTCCTGGGAGGCCAAAAAGTGAGCGGTACACCCTATCCCGTAAAGATTCGTACCGCATTTTAAAGTCAGTAGTTATGAGTTTTACACTACAACGCTGTAGCATAAAACTCATAACTAAAGTGTTAAAAAGTACACTAACACCCATAAACTACCTATTAACCCCTAAACCAAGGCCCTCCCGCATTGCAAATACTAAAATTAAATTATTAACCCCTAATCTGATGCTCCGGACATCGTCGCCACTATAATAAACATATTAACCCCTAAACCGCCACACTCCCGCCTCGCAAACATTAGTTAAATATTATTAACCCCTAATCTGCTGTCCCTAACATTGCCGCCACTATTAATAACTAAATAATTCCTATTTAAAACTAAATATTTACCTATAAAATAAACCCGAAGCTAGCTACAATATAACTAATAGTTACATTGTAGCTAGCTTAGGGTTTATTTTTATTTTACAGGCAAGTTTGTATTTATTTTAACTAGGTAGAATAGTTACTAAATAGTTATTAACTATTTAATAACTACCTAGCTAAAATAAATACAAATTTACCTGTAAAATAAAACCTAACCTAAGTTACACTAACACCTAACCTAACCCTACAATTAACTAAATTACCTAAATTAAATACAATTAACTAAATTAAATAAAATTAGCTAAATTACAAACCCCCCCCACTTAATTACAGAAAATAAAAAACTAATTACAAGATCTTTAAACTAATTACACCTAATCGAAAAGCCCTATCAAAATAAAAAAAGCCCACCCAAAATAAAAAAAAACATAATTTATGCTTACCTGATAAATTTATTTCTCTTGTAGTGTATCCAGTCCACGGATCAGCCATTACTTATGGGATATTCTCCTTCCCAACAGGAAGTTGCAAGAGGATCACCCACAGCAGAGCTGCTATATAGCTCCTCCCCTAACTGTCATATCCAGTCATTCGACCGAAAACAAACAGAGAAAGGAGAAACCATAGGGTGCAGTGGTGACTGTAGTTTAATTAAAATTTAGACCTGCCTTAAAAGGACAGGGCGGGCCGTGGACTGGATACACTACAAGAGAAATAAATTTATCAGGTAAGCATAAATTATGTTTTCTCTTGTTAAGTGTATCCAGTCCACGGATCATCCATTACTTATGGGATACCAATACCAAAGCTAAAGTACACGGATGATGGGAGGGACAAGGCAGGATTAAGCGGAAGGAACCACTGCCTGAAGAACCTTTCTCCCAAAAACAGCCTCCGAAGAAGCAAAAGTATAAAATTTGGAAAATTTGGAAAAAGTGTGAAGCGAAGACCAAGTCGCGGCCTTGCAAATCTGTTCAACAGAGGCCTCATTTTTAAAGGCCCAGGTGGAAGCCACAGCTCTAGTGGAATGAGCTGTAATCCTTTCAGGGGGCTGCTGTCCAGCAGTCTCATAGGCTAGGCGTATTATGCTCCGAAGCCAAAAGGAAAGAGAGGTTGCCAAAGCTTTTTGACCTCTCCTCTGTCCAGAGTAAACGACAAACAGGGTAGATGTTTGACGAAAATCTTTAGTAGCTTGTAAGAAAAACTTCAAGGCACGGACTATGTCCAGATTATGTAAAAGACGTTCCTTCTTTGATGGAACAACAATCTCTTGATTGATATTCTTGTTAGAAACCACCTTAGGTAAAAACCCAGGTTTGGTACGCAGGACTACCTTATCTGCATGAAAAATCAGATAAGGAGAATCACATTGTAAGGCAGATAGCTCAGAGACTCTCCGAGCCGAGGAAATAGCCATCAAAAACAGAACTTTCCAAGATAAAAGTTTAATATCAATGGAATGAAGGGGTTCAAACTGAACTCCTTGAAGAACTTTAAGAACCAAGTTTAAGCTCCACGGGGGAGCAACAGGTTTAAACACAGGCTTAATTCTAACCAAAGCCTGGCAAAATGCCTGGACGTCTGGAACCTCTGCCAGACGCTTGTGCAAAAGAATAGACAGAGCAGAAATCTGTCCCTTTAAGGAACTATCTGATAATCCTTTGTCCAAGCCCTCTTGGAGAAAAGACAATATTCTAGGAATCCTAACCTTACTCCATGAGTAATTCTTGGATTCACACCAATAAAGATATTTACTCCATATCTTGTGGTAGATTTTCCTGGTAACAGGCTTTCGTGCCTGTATTAAAGTATCAATGACTGACTCGGAGAAGCCACGCTTTGAATCAAGCGTTCAATCTCCATGCAGTCAGTCTCAGAGAAATTAGATTTGGATGATTGAAAGGACCTTGTATCAGAAGGTCCTGTCTTAGAGGCAGAGTCCATGGTGGAAAGGATGACATGTCCACTAGGTCTGCATACCAAATCCTGTGTGGCCACGCAGGTGCTATCAGAATCACTGATGCTCTCTCCTGTTTGATTTTGGCAATCAGTCGAGGGAGCAGAGGAAACGGTGGAAACACATAAGCCAGGTTGAAGAACCAAGGCGCTGCTAGAGCATCTATCAGCGTCGCTTCTGGGTCCCTGGACCTGGATCCGTAACAAGGAAGCTTAGCGTTCTGGCGAGACGCCATTAGATCCAACTCTGGTTTACCCCAACGATGAATCAACTGAGCAAACACCTCCGGATGGAGTTCCCACTCCCCCGGATGGAAAGTCTGACGACTTAGAAAATCCGCCTCCCAGTTCTCCACGCCTGGGATATGGATTGCTGACAGGTGGCAAGAGTGGTACTCTGCCCAGCGAATTATTTTTGAGACTTCTAACATCGCTAGGGAACTCCTGGTTCCCCCTTGATGGTTGATGTAAGCCACAGTCGTGATGTTGTCCGACTGAAATCTGATGAACCTCAGTGTTGCTAACTGAGGCCAAGCCAGAAGAGCATTGAATATCGCTCTTAACTCCAGAATATTTATTGGAAGGAGTTTCTCCTCCTGAGTCCACGATCCCTGTGCCTTCAGGGAATTCCAGACTGCACCCCAACCTAGAAGGCTGGCATCTGTTGTTACAATTGTCCAATCTGGCCTGCGAAAGGTCATACCCTTGGACAGGTGTACCCAAGACAACCACCAGAGAAGAGAATCTCTGGTCTCTTGATCCAGATTTAGCAGAGGGGACAAATCTGTGTAATCCCCATTCCACTGACTCAGCATGCATAATTGCAGCGGTCTGAGATGAAGGCGCGCAAATGGCACTATGTCCATTGCCGCTACCATTAAGCCGATTACCTCCATACACTGAGCTACCGAAGGGCGCGGAATGGAGTGAAGAACACGGCAAGCATTTAGAAGTTTTGATAACCTGGACTCCGTCAGGTAAATTTTCATTTCTACAGAATCTATAAGAGTCCCTAAGAAGGAGACTCTTGTGAGTGGGGATAGAGAACTCTTTTCCTCGTTCACTTTCCACCCGTGCGACCTCAGAAATGCCAGAACTATCTCTGTATGAGACTTGGCAACTTCAAAGCTTGACGCCTGTATCAGGATGTCGTCTAGATACGGAGCCACCGCTATGCCTCGCGGTCTTAGAACCACCAGAAGTGAGCCCAGAACCTTTGTAAAGATTCTCGGGGCTGTAACCAACACGAAGGGAAGAGCTACAAATTGGTAATGCCGGTCTAGAAAGGCAAACCTTAGAAACCGATGATGATCTTTGTGAATCGGTATGTGAAGGTAGGCATCCATTAAGTCCACTGTGGTCATGTACTGACCTTCTTGGATCATGGGTAGGATGGTCCGAATAGTTTCCATTTTGAAAGATGGAACTCTGAGGAATTTGTTTAAGATCTTTAGATCCAAAATTGGTCTGAAGGTTCCCTCTTTTTTGGGAACCACAAACAGATTCGAATAAAAACCCTGTCCTTGTTCCGTCCGCGGAACTGGATGGATCACTCCCATAACTAGGAGGTCTTGCACACAGCGTAGGAATGCCTCTTTCTTTATCTGATTTGCAGATAGCCTTGAAAGATGAAATCTCCCTTGTGGAGGGGAAGCTTTGAAGTCCAGAAGATATCCCTGAGATATGATCTCCAACGCCCAGGGATCCCGAACATCTCTTGCCCACGCCTGGGTGAAGAGAGAAAGTCTGCCCCTACTAGATCTGTCGCCGGATAGGGGGCCGTTCCTTCATGCTGTCTTAGAGGCAGCAGCAGGCTTTCTGGCCTGCTTGCCTTTGTTCCAGGACTGGTTAGGTTTCCAGGCCTGCTTAGATTGAGCAAAAGTTCCCTCTTGTTTTGAAGCAGAGGAAGTTGATGCTGCATCTGCCTTGAAATTTCGAAAGGCACGAAAATTAGACTGTTTGGCCTTTGCTTTGGCCCTGTCCTGAGGAAGGGTGTGACCCTTACCTCCAGTAATGTCAGCAATAATTTCCTTCAAACCAGGCCCGAATAAGGTCTGCCCCTTGAAAGGAATGTTGAGTAATTTAGACTTCGAAGTCACGTCAGCTGACCAGGATTTAAGCCATAGCGCCCTACGCGCTTGGATGGCAAATCCGGAATTCTTAGCCGTTAGTTTAGTCAAATGAACAATGGCATCAGAAACAAATGAGTTAGCTAGCTTAAGTGTTCTAAGCTTGTCAATAATTTAAGTCAATGGAGCTGTATGGATGGCCTCTTCCAGGGCCTCAAACCAGAATGCCGCCGCGGCCGTGACAGGCGCAATGCATACAAGGGGCTGTAAAATAAAACCTTGTTGAATAAACATTTTCTTAAGGTAACCCTCCAATTTTTTATCCATTGGATCTGAAAAAGCACAACTGTCCTCAACCGGGATAGTAGTACGCTTTGCTAAAGTAGAAACTGCTCCCTCCACCTTAGGGACCGTCTGCCATAAGTCCCGTGTAGTGGCGTCTATTGGAAACATTTTTCTAAATATAGTAGGTGGGGAAAAAGGCACACCCGGTCTATCCCACTCCTTGCTAATAATTTCTGTAAGCCTTTTAGGTATAGGAAAAACATCAGTACACACCGGTACCGCATAGTATTTATCCAGCCTACACAATTTCTCTGGTACTGCAACTGTGTTAGTCATTCAGAGCAGCTAATACCTCCCCAAGCAACACACGAAGGTTCTCAAGCTTAAATTTAAAATTAGAAATCTCTGAATCAGGTTTCCCCGAATCAGAGATGTCACCCACAGACTGAAGCTCTCCGTCCTCATGATCTGCATATTGTGACGCAGTATCAGACATGGCCCTTACAGCATCTGCGCGCTCTGTATTTCTCCTAACCCCAAAGCAATCGAGCTTGCCTCTTAATTCAGGCAACCTGGATAATACCTCTGACAGGGTATTATTCATGATTGCCGCCATGTCCTGCAAGGTAATCGCTATGGGCGTCCCTGATGTAATTGGCGCCATATTAGTGTGCATCCCCTGAGCGGGAGGCGAAGGGTCTGACACGTGGGGAGAGTTAGTCGGCATAACTTCCCCCTCGTCAGAATCTTGTGGTGATATTTCTTTTATAGTTAAAGACTGATCTTTACTGTTTAAGGTGAAATCAATACATTTAGTACACATTCTCCTATGGGGCTCCACCATGGCTTTCAAACATAATGAACAAGTAGTTTCCTCTGTGTCAGACATGTTTAAACAGACTAGCAATGAGACTAGCAAGCTTGGAAAACACTTTAAACAAGTTTACAAGCAATATAAAAAACGTTACTGCACCTTTAAGAAACACAAATTTTGTCAAAATTTTAAATAACAGTGAAAAAAGGCAGTTACACTAAAGAATTTTTTTACAGTGTATGTAACAAGTTAGCAGAGCATTGCACCCACTTGCAAATGGATGATTAACCCCTTAATACCCAAAATGGAATAATAAAAGACAAAAACGTTTTTTTTTTGTTTTTTTTTCAGTTTTTTTTCAAACAGTCACAACAACTGCCACAGCTCTACTGTGGCTTTTTACCTCCCTCACAAACGACTTTGAAGCCTTTTGAGCCCTCCAGAGATGTCCTGGATCATGCAGAGGGAAACTGAATGTCTCTGTCAGTATTTTTAGCTGCACAGAAAAACACTAAAAAAGGCCCCTCCCACTCATATTACAACAGTGGAAAGCCTAAGGAAACTGTTAGTAGGCAAAATTCAAGCCAGCCATGTGGAAAAAAACTAGGCCCCAATAAGTTTTATCACCAAATACATATAAAAACGATTAAACATGCCAGCAAACGTTTTATATTACATTTTTATAAGAGTATGCATCTCTATTAATAAGCCTGATACCAGTAGCTATCACTGCATTTAAGGCTTTACTTACATTAGTTCGGTATCAGCAGCATTTTCTAGCAAATTCCATCCCTAGAAAAATATTAACTGCACATACCTTATTGCAGGAAAACCTGCACGCCATTCCCTCTCTGAAGTTACCTCACTCCTCAGAATATGTGAGAACAGCCATGGATCTTAGTTACTTCTGCTAAGATCATAGAAAACGCAGGCAGATTCTTCTTCTAAATACTGCCTGAGATAAACTACACTCCGGCACCATTTAAAAATAACAAACTTTCTTTCATGTAATTAGCAAGAGTCCATGAGCTAGTGACGTATGGGATATACATTCCTACCAGGAGGGGCAAAGTTTCCCAAACCTTAAAATGCCTATAAATACACCCCTCACCACACCCACAATTCAGTTTTACAAACTTTGCCTCCGATGGAGGTGGTGAAGTAAGTTTGTGCTAGATTCTACGTTGATATGCGCTCCGCAGCAAGTTGGAGCCCGGTTTTCCTCTCAGCGTGCAGTGAATGTCAGAGGGATGTGAGGAGAGTATTGCCTATTTGAATGCAGTGATCTCCTTCTACGGGGTCTATTTCATAGGTTCTCTGTTATCGGTCGTACAGATTCATCTCTTACCTCCCTTTTCAGATCGACGATATACTCTTATATATACCATTACCTCTGCTGATTCTCGTTTCAGTACTGGTTTGGCTTTCTACAAACATGTAGATGAGTGTCCTGGGGTAAGTAAATCTTATTTTCTGTGACACTCTAAGCTATGGTTGGGCACTTTATTTATAAAGTTCTAAATATATGTATTCAAACATTTATTTGCCTTGACTCAGAATGTTCAACATTCCTTATTTTTCAGACAGTCAGTTTCATATTTGGGATAAATGCATTTGTTTCAATCATTTTTTCTTACCTTAAAAAATTTGACTTTTTTCCCTGTGGGCTGTTAGGCTCGCGGGGGCAGAAAATGCTTCATTTTATTGCGTCATTCTTGGCGCGGACTTTTTTGGCGCAAAATTTTTTTTCTGTTTCCGGCGTCATACGTGTCGCCGGAAGTTGCGTCATTTTTTGACTTTTTTTGCGTCAAAAATGTCGGCGTTCCGGATGTGGCGTCATTTTTGGCGCCAAAAGCATTTAGGCGCCAAATAATGTGGGCGTCTTTTTTGGCGCTAAAAAATATGGGCGTCATTTTTGTCTCCACATTATTTAAGTCTCATTTTTTATTGCTTCTGGTTGCTAGAAGCTTGTTCACTGGCATTTTTTTCCCATTCCTGAAACTGTCATTTAAGGAATTTGATCAATTTTGCTTTATATATATTCTTTTACATATTGCAAGATGTTCCACGTTGCAACGGAGTCAGAAGATACTTCAGGAAAATCACTGCACAGTGCTGGAGCTACCAAGCTAAGTGTATCTGCTATAAACTTTTGGTATCTGTTTCTCCAGCTGTTGTTTGTATTGCATGTCATGTCAAACTTATTAATGCAGATAAAATTTCCTTTAGTACTGTTACATTACCTGTTGCTGTTCCGTCAACATCTAATTTTCAGAGTGTTCCTGATAACATAAGAGATTTTATTTTTTAAATCCATTAGAAGGCTATGTCTGTTATTTCTCCTTCTAGTATACATAAAAGTCTTTTAAAACTTCTCTTTTTTCAGATGAATTTTTAAATGAACATCATCATTCTGATACTGATAATAGTTCTTCTGGTTCAGAGGTTTCTGTCTCAGAGGTTGATGCTGATAAATCTTTGTATTTGTTCAAGATGGAATTTATTCGTTCTTTACTTAAAGAAAGTGTTATTTGCATTAGAATTAGAGGATTCTGGTCCTCTTGATACTAAATGTAAACGTTTAAATAAGGTTTTTAAATCTCCTGTAGTTATTCCAGAAGTGTTTTATCTCCCTGATGCTATTTCTGAAGTAATTTCCAGGGAATGGAATAATTTGGGTAATTTATTTACTCCTGCTTGACGTTTAAGCAAATTATATCCTGTGCCATCTGACAGATTAGAGTTTTTTGGGACAAAAATCCCTAAGGTTATGGGGCTGTCTCTACTCCTGCTATTGTACTACTATTCCTACGGCAGATAGTACTTCATTTAAGGATCCTTTAGATAGGAAAATTGAATCCTTTCTAATAAAAGCTTACTTATGTTCAGGTAATCTTCTTAGACCTGCTATATTTTTAGCGGATGTTGCTGCAGCTTCAACTTTTTGGTTAGAAGCTTTAGCGCAACAAGTAACAGATCATAATTTTATAGCATTATTATTATTCTATAACATGCTAATAATTTTATTGGTGATACCATCTTTTGATATCATTAGAATTGATGTCAGGTATATGTCTCTAGCTATTTTAGCTAGAAAAGCTTTATGGATTAAACTTGGAATGCTGATATGTCTTCTAAGTCAACTTTGCTTTCCCTTTCTTTCCGGGGTAAATAATCATTTAGTTCCTTTTCTCACAACAAGGAACAAAAGCCTGATCCTTCATCCTCAGGAGCGGTATCAGTTTGGAAACTATTTCCAGTTTGGAATATATCCAAGCCTTATAGAAACCTATAGCCAGCTCCTAAGTACCTATGAAGGTGCGGCCCTTATTCCAGCTCAGCTGGTATGGGGCAGATTACGTTTTCTTCAAAGAAATTTGGATCAATTCCGTTCTTAATCTCTGGTTTCAGAAACATTGTTTCAGAAAGGTACAGAATTGGCTTCAAGTTAAGGCCTCCTGCTAAGAGATTCTTTTCTTTCCCGTGTCCCAGTTAACACAGCAAAGGCTCAGCATTTCTGAAATGTGTTTCAGATCTAGAGTCGGCTGGAGTATTTATGCCAGTTCCAGTTCTGGAACAGGGGCTGGGGTTTTATTTTATCTCTTCATTGTACCAAAGAAGGTCAATTCCTTCAGACCAGTTCCGGATCTATCATTATTGAATCGTTATGTTAGGATACCAACATTCAAGATGGTTACTGTAGGACTATCCTGCCTTTTGTTTAGCAAGGGCATTATATGTCTACAATAGATTTACAGGATGTGTATCTGCATATTCCGATTCATCCAGATCACTTTTAGTGTCTGAGATTCTCTTTTTAGACAAGCATTACCAGTTTTGTGGCTCTACCGTTTGGCCTAGCCTCAGTTCCAAGAATTTTTTTCAAAGGTTCTCGGTGCCCTTCTTTCTGTAATCAGAGAAGAGGGTTTTGGTATTTCCTTATTTGGACGATATCTTGGTACTTGCTCAGTCTTCTCATTTTCGAAGAATCTCATACGAATCGACTTGTGTTGTTTCTTCAAGTTCATGGTTGGAGGATCAATTTACCAATCAGTTCATTGATTCCTCAGACAAGGGTAACCTTTTTAGGTTTCTAGATAGATTCAGTGTCTATGACTCTGTCCTTGTCAGACAAGAGAAGTTTAACATTGATATCAGCTTGTCAAAACCTTCAGTCACAATCTTTCCCTTGGTAGCCTTATGCATGGAAATGTTGGGTCTTAGGACTGCCGCATCAGATGCGATCTCCTTTGCTCGTTTTCACATGCGACCTCTTCAGCTCTGTATGCTGAACCAATGGTGCAGGGATTACTCAAATATATCTCAATTATTATCTTTAAACCGATTTTACGACACTCTCTGACATGGTGGACAGATCACCATCGTTTAGTTCAGGGGGCTTCTTTGTTCTTCCGACCTGGACTATAATCTCAACAGATGCATGTCTTACAGGTTGGGGAGCTGTGTGGGGGTATCTGAGGGCACAAGGGGTTTGGGAATCTCAGGAGGTGAGATTTCCGATCAATATTTTGGAACTCCGTGCAATTTTCAGAGCTCTTCAGTCTTGGCCTCTTCTGAAGAGAGAGTTGTTCATTTGTTTTCAGATAGACAATGTCACAACTGTGGCATACATCAATCATCAAGGAGGGACTCACAGTCCTCTGGCTATGAAAGAAGTATCTCGAATTTTGGTTTGGGCGGAATCCAGCTCCTGTCTAATCTCTGCGGTTTATATCCCAGGTATGGACAATTGGAAAGCGGATTATTTCAGTCGCCAAACGTTGCATCCGGGCGAATGGTCTCTTCACCCAGAGGTATTTCTTCAGATTGTTCAAATGTGGGAACTTCCAGAAATAGATCTGATGGTTTCTCATCTAAACAAAAAAACTTCCCAGGTATCTGTCCAGATCCCGGGATCCTCAGGCGGAGGCAGTGGATGCATTACCACTTCCTTGGAAGTATCATCCTGCCTATATCTTTCCGCCTCTAGTTCTTCTTCCAAGAGTAATCTCCAAGATTCTGAAGGAATGCTCGTTTGTTCTGCTGGTAGCTCCGGCATGGCCTCACAGGTTTTGGTATGCGGATCTTGTCCGGATGGCCTCTTGCCAACCGTGGACTCTTCCGTTAAGACCAGACCTTCTGTCTCAAGGTCCTTTTTTCCATCAGGATCTGAAATCCTTAAATTTAAAGGTATGGAGATTGAACGCTTGATTCTTGGTCAAAGAGGTTTCTCTGACTCTGTGATTAATACTATGTTTCAGGCTCGTAAATCTGTATCCAGAGAGATATATTATAGAGTCTAGAAGACTTATATTTCTTGGTGTCTTTCTCATCATTTTTCTTGGCATTCTTTTAGAATACCGAGAATATTACAGTTTCTTCAGGATGGTTTAGATAAGGGTTTGTCCGCAAGTTCCTTGACAGGTCAAATCTCTGCTCTTTCTGTTCTTTTTCACAGAAAGATTGCTATTCTTCCTGATATTCATTGTTTTGTACAAGCTTTGGTTCGTATAAAGCCTGTCATTAAGTCAATTTCTCCTCCTTGGAGTTTGAATTTGGTTCTGGGGGCTCTTCAAGCTCCTCCATTTGAACCTATGTATTCATTGGATATTAAATTACTTTCTTGGAAAGTTTTGTTCCTTTTGGCCATCTCTTCTGCCAGAAGAGTTTCTGAATTATCTGCTCTTTCTTGTGAGTCTCCTTTTCTGATTTTTCATCAGGATAAGGCGGTGTTGCGAACTTCTTTTGAATTTTTACCTAAGTTGTGAATTCCAACAACATTAGTAGAGACATTGTGGTTCCTTCATTATGTCCTAATCCTAAGAATTCTAAGGAGAAATCGTTGCATTCTTTGGATGTTATTAGAGCTTTGAAATATTATGTTGAAGCTACTAAGTCTTTCCGAAAGACTTCTAGTTTATTTGTTATCTTTTCCGGTTCTAGAAAGGCCAGAAAACTTCTGCCATTTCTTTGGCATCTTGGTTGAAATCTTTAATTCATCTTGCCTATGTTGAGTCGGGTAAAACTCCGCCTCAGAGATTTACAGCTCATTCTACTAGGTCAGTTTCTACTTCCTGGGCGTTTAGGAATGAAGCTTCGGTTGATCAGATTTGCAAAGCAGCAACTTGGTCCTCTTTGCATATTTTTACTAAATTCTACCATTTTGATGTATTTTCTTCTTCTGAAGCAGTTTTTGGTAGAAAAGTACTTCAGGCAGCAGTTTCAGTTTGAATCTTCTGCTTATGTTTTTCGTTAAACTTTATTTTGGGTGTGGATTATTTTCAGCAGGAATTGGCTGTCTTTATTTTATCCCTCCCTCTCTAGTGACTCTTGTGTGGAAAGATCCACATCTTGGGTAATCATTATCCCATACGTCACTAGCTCATGGACTCTTGCTAATTACATGAAAGAAAACATAATTTATGTAAGAACTTACCTGATAAATTCATTTCTTTCATATTAGCAAGAGTCCATGAGGCCCGCCCTTTTTTTGTGGTGGTTATGATTTTTTTGTATAAAGCACAATTATTCCAATTCCTTATTTTTTATGCTTTCGCACTTTTTTCTTATCACCCCACTTCTTGGCTATTCGTTAAACTGAATTGTGGGTGTGGTGAGGGGTGTATTTATAGGCATTTTAAGGTTTGGGAAACTTTGCCCCTCCTGGTAGGAATGTATATCCCATACGTCACTAGCTCATGGACTCTTGCTAATATGAAAGAAATGAATTTATCAGGTAAGTTCTTACATAAATTATGTTTTTGATTGAAGAATAAACTAAGTATAAAACACCACACTCCTCTTACGACCTCCATCTTGGTTGAGGCTTGCAAGAGAATGACTGGGTATGACAGATAGGGGAGGAGCTATATAGCAGTTCTGCTGTGGGTGATCCTCTTGCAACTTCCTGTTGGGAAGGAGAATATCCCATAAGTAATGGATGATCTGTGGACTGGATACACTTAACAAGAGAAAAACCTAGCCTACACTAAACTACCAATAGCCCTTAAAAGGGCCTTTTGCGGGGCATTGCCCCAAAGAAACAAATCTCGTGAACGGCACAGAAAGGTACTTAACCCTTAATCCACCGTTGACATAAATTGACCCTCTAGAATCAAGGGAAAAATGGTCCAGATCCTGTATCCAAGTACTAACCAGGCCCGACCCTGCTTAGCTTCCGGGATAAGACTAGATCAGGCGCATTCAGGGTGGAGTGGCCGAAGGCTCAATATTAGAACTGGAACAATCACCTCAGGTCTGAGAGGTCTCTTATGCAGCGTAAGGACGTCTCTCCCTTTGTCTGATCCTTAGCAAACCTAGAAAGCAGAAAACTTCCTCTGAGAGGAAAACATTTGAACACGAAACCAAAACTAGAGCGAAAACGGAAGCCAGCCCCCTAAAAGATCCATCCCGGACCGGAGCATGTTCCCCATGCTGTTTTTGATTCAACAGCAGGCTATGCGTTCACCAAAAGCTTAGTCATAGAACAGGAGCCATAAAAACAAGGCTCTAACCATAAGATACCAAGAGCCGGAACAGAGCCACCTACGCTCCCAGTTTGATAACTGGAAGGGAAGAAATTGAAATAAAAGAATTAGCTAACATGCCGCCAGACCCGTGACGGTAGCAAAGTACACAGATGGTTGACATTGTGAACACTCGTGTGTGTGTCTCATAACTAAAGTTAGCCCATTAGGACTATCCTCTAAGGGCATAAAAGCTCACGTAGAGATCAAAACTACTCCTTCCCCTAAGGAATGTCGCCCAGCCTCTTGGCTGATACGGCTATGGGAAACAGTCTTGTAAATATAGATAACGCCCAAGGCACCAATTCCATCTGAAACTGAAAGTCTCAGAAACATGGAGAAACCGTTAGAATAGCAAATTTTTCCAGCAATGCTAAACCCTATGTAAAAACATAGAATGCATCACAACCCCGAGTGGAGTGTGAAGGACACACAGGACACTGCATGTGGGCCATAACATTTCAATTGGAATACTATAGGAGAAATTTGTGGCCATTTTCTTAATCAAATTTTAACATAGGAAACGATACAGTTCCTTTAAATCTGAAAATTAACTCTATGCTTGAGTGCGTTAGTTTCATCCTCAGTCATAAAGGATTAACTAACAAAGAAAATAGCTGAAATACATTTAATATAATGCACACAAAACAAGACGCTACTGTCCCTTTAATTCTTAAAGAAACTCTTTCTTGTGAGAGTTTGTACCATCCTACGTCACAAAGGATGATTGAACAAACAAAAAACAGCCGCAATGCTTTAAATAAAATTTACAACGAAAAATATTACTGTCTCTTTAAATTTTAAAAGAACATTTTATTTCTGTCGTGCAGAAACAATCCAATAACAACATAAAACTGCTGCAATTAGGCATTGAAGACGTCTCTCCCTGCTATGTACATCAAAAGCAAAGTCTATGCAAGGAACCGCAGAGCACTGCCTGTGGGTCCTAAATCTATCTGGAGACTATTGTGGTATGGATTTAAGCGGTGTTACCAGACTCCTAACAGCCATAGCTTTAGAAGGAGTAATTACATCAAAAATTAACATATGAAAATACTTGACTGTTTCTTTAAATTTTAAAAGAATAACATATTTCCATTCAAAAACCAGCACAAAAATTGGGCAAATTTAATGCTAGATCAGAACAGCCCTCAGCAGTATCCCCTCTGAGTATGATGTTCTAAACCGGAACCCCACCGCAACAGGGAAAATTAGGTCACAATCCGACTCATTTCTGTCGGCAATGAAGCCTACAATAAATTAAAATATGTGTCTTTGGACCCTTCCATTTTCTAATAGAGAAGGGAGAAACAGAACACTCTCAGGAATGTACCTAACATATCTCCCTGTCGGCACATAGAAATAAAGAACCGCCGGGAGAGAAACTGAGTACGCCATGCAAATGGTATTCCCCCAAGGACCGCCCACGTGACTGTTTCTTTATCGTAGGCGGTGACACGACAGATAGCTCCCGGGCGGCATGTTAGTGAACCGCCGGGAGATAAAGAGGAGACACTCACACAAACATTGCATCTCAAATACCTTCGCGGGCATTGCTATGATGTATTGAAAAGCCGGGAGATAAATAAGTGCAAAGCCGGGAGATAAATAAGTGCGTCCCCAAGGACCGCCCTTCGTGGGCGCATGTACTCCTAACAGCCATCAATACATTCATCTCCCAGTCGCCATATTTAACCGCCGGGAGATGTAACAAAGTGCCCAAATTCTCAGTAACATGCAGAAGCGAGCTGTAAAACTGCCTTGCCAAAGAAATAAAAAGGCGCTCCATTAACCCCTTAGTTTCTAATCTAGAAGTATAGGGAAAGAGTAGTTTTGACGCACAGTCATCTCCCGGACGGCATTGCTCTTGTTTTTTTAATCTGCCGGGAGATGATATTGACAAGGGGAAAGCAATTTCTGTGTGTTAATTCGTTGTACCCCCTTAGTTGCAAGTAACCCCTAGGGAAAACATTAACACAGGCATCTCCCGGGCGGCATTATGTAACTGCCGGAAGATAAGGTCTTTCTACAGATCCCATAAGTAGAATGCCTTACTGTCTATTACATGAGCTGTCTAGAATTGTCTTCCAGCGTTTTACCCCCTTTGAAAGGAGAAAAAAACAGAATTTATGCTTACCTGATAAATTACTTTCTCCAACGGTGTGTCCGGTCCACGGCGTCATCCATTACTTGTGGGAATATTCTCTTCCCCAACAGGAAATGGCAAAGAGCACAGCAAAAGCTGTCCATATAGCCCCTCCTCAGGCTCCGCCCCCCAGTCATTCGACCGACGGTTAGGAGAAAAAAGGAGAAACTATAGGGTGCCGTGGTGACTGTAGTATATAGAGAAAGAAATTTTTCAAACCTGATTAAAAAACCAGGGCGGGCCATGGACCGGACACACCGTTGGAGAAAGTAATTTATCAGGTAAGCATAAATTCTGTTTTCTCCAACATTGGTGTGTCCGGTCCACGGCGTCATCCATTACTTGTGGGAACCAATACCAAAGCTTTAGGACACGGATGAAGGGAGGGAGCAAATCAGGTTACCTAAACAGAAGGCACCACGGCTTGCAAAACCTCTCCCCCAAAAACAGCCTCCGAAGAAGCAAAAGTATCAAATTTGTAAAATTTGGCAAAAGTGTGCAGAGAAGACCAAGTCGCTGCCTTACATATCTGATCAACAGAAGCCTCGTTCTTGAAGGCCCATGTGGAAGCCACAGCCCTAGTGGAGTGAGCTGTGATTCGTTCAGGAGGCTGCCGTCCGGCAGTCTCATAAGCCAATCGGATAATGCTTTTCAGCCAGAAAAAAAAGAGAGGTAGCAGTAGCTTTTTGTCCTCTCCTCTTACCAGAGTAAACGACAAACAAGAATGAGGTTTGTCTAAAATCCTTTGTTGCTTCTAAATAGAACTTTAAAGCACGGACTACATCTAAATTGTGCAACAAACGTTCCTTCTTTGAAACTGTATTCGGACACAGAGAAGGAACAACTATTTCCTGGTTAATATTCTTGTTGGAAACAACTTTTGGAAGAAAACCAGGCTTGGTACGCAAAACAACTTTATCTGAATGGAACACCAGATAGGGTGGATCACACTGCAAAGCAGATAATTCAGAAACTCTTCTAGCAGAAGAAATAGCAACCAAAAACAGAACTTTCCAAGATAGCAACTTGATATCTATGGAATGTAAGGGTTCAAACGGAACCCCTTGAAGAACTGAAAGAACTAAATTTAGACTCCAAGGAGGAGTCAAGGGTCTGTAAACAGGCTTGATTCTGACCAAAGCCTGTAAAAAAGCTTGTACATCTGGTACAGCTGCCAGTCGTTTGTGTAACAAGACAGATAAAGCAGAAATCTGTCCTTTTAGAGAACTCGCTGACAATCCCTTATCCAAACCTTCTTGGAGAAAGGAGAGGATCTTAGGAATTTTAATCTTACTCCAGGAGAATCCCTTGGATTCACACCAACAGATATATCTTTTCCATATTTTATGGTAAATCTTTCTAGTCACAGGTTTTCTGGCTTGGACCAGAGTATCTATCACTGAGTCTGAAAACCCTCGCTTGGATAAAATCAAACATTCAATTTCCAAGCAGTCAGCTGCAGAGAAATTAGATTTGGATGTTCGAATGGACCTTGTACTAGAAGATCCTGTCTCAAAGGTAGCTTCCATGGTGGAGCCGATGAGATATTCACCAGGTCTGCATACCAAGTCCTGCGTGGCCACGCAGGAGCTATCAGAATCACCGAGGCCTTCTCCTGTTTGATCCTGGCTACAAGCCTGGGAAGGAGAGGGAACGGTGGAAACGCATAAGCTAGGTTGAACGACCAAGGTGCCACTAATGTATCCACTAGAGTCGCCTTGGGATCCCTGGATCTGGACCCGTAGCAAGGAACCTTGAAGTTCTGACGGGACGCCATCAGATCCATGTCTGGAATGCCCCATAATTGACTCAACTGGGCAAACACCTCCGGGTGGAGTTCCCACTCCCCTGGATGGAAAGTCTGACGACTCAGATAATCCGCCTCCCAGTTGTCTACTCCTGGGATGTGGATTGCAGATAGGTGGCAGGAGTGATCCTCCGCCCATTTGATGATTTTGGATACCTCTCTCATCGCCAAGGAACTCCTTGTTCCCCCCTGATGGTTGATGTAAGCTACAGTCGTCATGTTGTCTGACTGGAATCTTATGTATCCGGCCTTCGCTAGTTGAGGCCAAGCCCGGAGAGCATTGAATATGGCTCTCAGTTCCAGGATGTTGATCGGGAGAAGAGACTCTTCCCGAGACCATAAACCCTGAGCTTTCAGGGAATCCCAGACCGCGCCCCAGCCTAATAGACTGGCGTCGGTCGTGACAATGACCCACTTTGGTCTGCGGAAACTCATTCCCTGAGACAGGTGATCCTGGGACAACCACCAACGGAGTGAGTCTCTGGTCATCTGGTCTACTTGAATCTTTGGAGACAAGTCTGTATAGTCCCCATTCCATTGCTTGAGCATGCACAGTTGTAATGGTCTTAGATGAATTCGAGCAAACGGAACTATGTCCATTGCTGCAACCATCAACCCTACTACTTCCATGCACTGAGCTATGGAAGGCTGCAGAATAGAGAGAAGAACTTGACAAGCGTTTAGAAGTTTTGACTTTCTGACTTCTGTCAAGAAAATCTTCATTTCTAAAGAATCTATTATTGTTCCCAAAAAGGGAACTCTTGTCGACGGAGACAGGGAACTCTTTTCTACGTTCACCTTCCACCCGTGAGATCTGAGAAAGGCTAGAACAATGTCTGTATGAGCCTTTGCCTTGGAAAGAGACGACGCTTGAATTAGAATGTCGTCCAGATAAGGTGCCACTGCAATGCCCCTTGGTCTTAGAACCGCTAGAAGGGACCCGAGCACCTTTGTGAAAATTCTGGGAGCAGTGGCTAGTCCGAATGGGAGAGCCACGAACTGATAATGTTTGTCCAGAAAGGCGAACCTTAGGAACTGATGATGATCTTTGTGGATAGGAATATGTAGATACGCATCCTTTAAATCCACGGTAGTCATATATTGACCCTCCTGGATTGAAGGTAAAATTGTTCGAATGGTTTCCATTTTGAACGATGGAACTCTGAGAAATTTGTTTAGAATTTTTAAATCCAGAATTGGTCTGAAAGTTCCCTCTTTTTTGGGAACTACAAACAGATTTGAGTAAAACCCCTGACCTTGTTCCACAGTTGGAACTGGGTGTATCACTCCCATCTTTAACAGGTCTTCTACACAATGTAAGAATGCCTGTCTCTTTATTTGGTTTGAAGATAAGTGAGAAATGTGGAACCTTCCCCTTGGGGGTAGTTCCTTGAATTCTAGAAGATAACCCTGAGAGACTATTTCTAGTGCCCAGGGATCCTGAACATCTCTTGCCCAAGCCTGAGCAAAGAGAGAGAGTCTGCCCCCTACTAGATCCGGTCCCAGATCGGGGGCTACCCCTTCATGCTGTCTTGGTAGCAGCAGCAGGCTTCTTGGCCTGTTTACCCTTGTTCCAGCCTTGCATTGGTTTCCAAGCTGGTTTAGTCTGGGAAGCGTTACCCTCTTGTCTAGAGACTGCAGAGTTGGAAGCCGGTCCGTTCCTGAAATTGCGAAAGGAACGAAAATTGGACTTATTCTTAGCCTTGAAAGGCCTATCTTGTGGGAGGGCATGGCCCTTTCCCCCAGTGATGTCTGAAATAATTTCTTTCAATTCTGGCCCAAAAAGGGTCTTACCTTTGAAAGGGATATTAAGCAATTTTGTCTTGGAAGATACATCCGCCGACCAAGACTTTAGCCAGACCGCTCTACGCGCCACAATTGCAAACCCTGAATTTTTCGCAGCTAATCTCTCTAACTGCAAAGCGGCGTCTAAAATAAAGGAATTAGCTAACTTAAGTGCGTGAATTCTGTCCATGACCTCCTCATATGGAGTCTCCCTACTGAGCGACTTTTCCAGTTCCTCGAACCAGAACCACGCCGCTGTAGTGACAGGAATGATGCACGAAATAGGTTGAAGGAGGTATCCTTGCTGTACAAAAATCTTTTTAAGCAAACCCTCCAATTTTTTATCCATAGGATCTTTGAAAGCACAATTGTCCTCAATGGGAATGGTCGTGCGTTTGGCTAGTGTAGAAACCGCCCCCTCGACCTTAGGGACTGTTTGCCATGTGTCCTTCCTGGGGTCGACCATGGGGAACAATTTCTTAAATATAGGAGGAGGGACAAAAGGTATGCCTGGCTTCTCCCACTCCTTATTCACTATGTCCGCCACCCTTTTAGGTATTGGAAAGGCATCAGGGTGCACCGGGACCTCTAGGAACTTGTCCATCTTGCACAATTTTTCTGGGATGACCAGATTGTCACAATCATCCAGAGTAGATAGCACCTCCTTAAGTAATGCGCGGAGATGCTCTTATTTAAATTTAAATGTCACAACATCAGGTTCTGCCTGCTGAGAAATTCTTCCTGTATCAGAAATTTCTCCATCTGACAAACCCTCCCTCACTGCCACTTCAGACTGGTGTGAGGGTATGACAGATAAATTATCATCAGCGCCCTCCTGCTCTACAGTGTTTAAGACTGAGCAATCGCGCTTTCTTTGAAAACCTGGCATTTTGGATAAAATATTAGCTATGGAGTTATCCATTACTGCCGTCAATTGTTGCATAGTAACAAGCATTGGCGCGCTAGAAGTACTAGGGGTCGCCTACGCGGGCATAACTGGTATAGACACAGAAGGAGAGGATGTAGAACTATCCCTACTTCCTTCATCTGAGGAATCATCCTGGGCAACCTTACTAAATGTGACAGTACTGTCCTTACTTTGTTTGGACGCTATGGCACAATTATCACATACATTTGAAGGGGGGGCCACCTTGGCCTCCATACATACAGAACATGACCTATCTGAAGGTACAGACATGTTAAAAAGGCTTAAACTGGTTAATAAAGCACAAAAACCGTTTTTAAACAAAACCGTTACTGTCTCTTTAAAAGTTAAACAGGGCACACTTTATTACTGAATATGTGAAAAACTATGAAGGAATTATCCAATCTTTACCAAATTTTGTCTTAATGCATTCAAAGTATTGCACCCCAATTTTCAAGCTGTTAACCCTTAAAATACGGAAACCGGAGCCGTTTGCAATTTTAACCCCACTACAGTCCCAGCCACAGCCTTTGTTGCGACTTAACCTATCCCAGGGGGGTATACGATACCAATTCAAGCCTTCTAGGAACGTTTTCAGTGGATACCAGACCCTCACACATGCAGTTGCATGCACTGCACTCAAAAGAAACTGCGCAATAATGGCGCGAAAATGAGGCTCTGCCTACTACAGTGAAAGGCCCTTCCTGACTGGGAAGGTGTCTTAACTAGTGCCTGGCGATAAAAACGTTCCCCACATAATAAAAAGTTTGAAATCCACTCCAAACTTTAAATAATCACTTAAATAAATAATCGATTTAGCCCTTAAGTGTGTCCACCAGTTAACAGCCCATACTCAGCCCTTTATTCTTTCTGAGTCTAAGAAAATGGCTTACCGATCCCCATGAGGGAAAAATGACAGCCTTCCAGCATTACACAGTCTTGTTAGAAAAATGGCTAGTCATACCTTGAGCAGAAAAGTCTGCCAACTGTTCCCCCCAACTGAAGTTCTCTGGGCTCAACAGTCCTGCGTGGGAACAGCAATTGATTTTAGTTACTGCTGCTAAAATCATACTCCTCTTTTAAACAGAACTCTTCATCTCTTTCTGTTTCAGAGTAAATAGTACATACCAGTACTATTTCAAAATAACAAACTTTTGATAGAAGAATAAAAAACTACAACTAAACACCACATACTCTTCACCATCTCCGTGGAGATGCTACTTGTTCAGAGCGGCAAAGAGAATGACTGGGGGGCGGAGCCTGAGGAGGGGCTATATGGAAAGCTTTTGCTGTGCTCTTTGCCATTTCTTGTTGGGGAAGAGAATATTCCCACAAGTAATGAATGACGCCGTGGACCGGACACACCAATGTTGGAGAAAAACATACCTGAATAAAAAGCCCCTTTTCTTTCTCTAGGGGCTGTTATTCACAAATTGAGTGACCAATGTCCTCTGAGCCCTTTTCTATCTTCTTAAGCCCAGGAATAAAAAATGGCACTTACCTCCCAGCTGCCGACAGCAAAGACAGTTCCCAGGCATGTGAAGTCCTACTGCTCACATGGACCTGAGGATAACAAGGAAACACTTAGTAAGATCCCTCAGATTTTTCCCAAATAGGGCAGCAACATTATATGGAGGCGCAGTGAGAATAATGTCCCACAAGTTCCCATTGCTTTAAAGCCACCAAATGCTTCTCTTTTTATTGTAGAGACTGATCTGGTCTAGGCTACGCCCAAGCACAAAGTAGCACTCTTTGGCACTATTTAAAAATAATAAACTCTTGATTGAAGAAACTAAAACTAACACCTCACTTTACCTCTTCCTATCACTAACACAGGAAAAGAGAATGACTGGGGTGGGAGGAGCTATATATACAGCTCTGCTGTGGTGCTCTTTGCCTCCTCCTGCTGACCAAGAAACGATATCCCACAAGTAAGGATGAAATCCGTGGACTCATCGTATCTTGTAAAAGAAATGTGTTTTTGAGGTTAATTTAGTTTATCTAGCTTTGCATATAATTTTACCAATGTACATGTATTGACCATAGTCAGATTGCCTTTGATATGTTTTGGCATTGGACATCTATTCTTTTTGCAATGTATTTTATTTATAGTTGCCAGACATAGCTGGTCTTAAAGGGACAGTCAACACCAGAATTTTTGTTGTTTTAAAAGATAGATAATCCCTTAATTACCCATTCCCCAGTTTTGCATAACCAACACAGTTATAATAATACACGTTTTAGCCAATCAGCGCTCACTCCTCAGTAAATTCACATGCATGAGCTCAATGTTATCTATATGAAATACATGAACTCTAGTGGTGAAAAACTGTCAAGTGCAGAGACGGCCTTCAAGTTCTAAGAAATTAGCATATGAACCTCCTAGGTTTAGCTTTCAACTAAGAATACCAAGAGAACAAAGCAAAATTGGTGATAAAAGTAAATTGGAAAGTTGTTTAAAATGGCATGCCCTATTTGAATCATAAAAGTTTTTTTTTTATTTAACTGTCCCTTTAAATAAATCACGGTGGGAGGTGGAGCCTGGAGCTGTAATAAGATGGAGGAGTGATTCATGAGCTCCGTGCAATACTGCTAAATAATCTGGCACATAACGCAGTAAGAGCCGCAAACTATCCTAGCTGAGGGGCATGGAGAAGGGGTGACCCCCCAGAAAAAACATATTTGGCAAGTCTGGAGCCGTAGGCTGAACTGCAGCCGTTTACATAGAATCAGCTACACGGAGCTGCCCGCCATCTTGGCTATGCGTAGCAGCTAATGACGACTTAAGCATTCAAGTGGGTGCAGCGAAGTCACTAATAGATTAGGACTCGAAACGCAGTCTGTTTACCCCGGGAGCGCTGTACTTACATTCGGCGCAAAAGACAGTCAGATATTCAGAGGGCCCGAGATAAAGCCGCAAAGAAACGAGTGCAGCCTGCAGACCTGGAAAGATGAACCGGATCACAGTAAGATAAGTTAAGGGGCTTGAACAGTGACGCATCTATGTTAAAACCGAGCTGAGCACTGACACGACAGCAGCGGTAGAACTAATAAGGGAAGGATTATAAGCTGAACACTGAAAATGGCAAGAGGGCTGTAAAGTGATATACAATGTCTAAAATAAGGTGGCACTTTAAGCGTACTAACCATTACAGGTATTATAAGGGATAACAAATTTATATGCAAAAAGAGGAGGAAAATATATGCACAATAAATGCTCCACTAAGCAGTTTCACGATATAGCTGACCGCTCCTATTAAAAGCCCAGCTGCTCTGTAGTGCCATACTAATGTGTGGATCGACATGAGGGGTTAATTTCTTGTTTAAGGGCTACAGTAGCTACGTTAAGCTGAGTCAGTTTCAGAGGCCCTGTGACCAAAGTTTATAGCAACTAATCCACTCTTATATGGGAACTGAAGCCAGGCCTGTAACCTTCTCTAGAGTTGAAACTTCACGATAACCAGAGCAATCTGGGTAAGAGTTAAATCCCTCTAAAACAAAGGACATTATACTCATTTACAAGCCGCATTTATCATGTCAGCCAGAAAACAGAACAAACCTCCACAAGGGCCCAAACCTCCAGCTGCTAATTTGTTTTTTAAACCTGTGAGAGGGGATAAAATGCAATAATCCCAGAATACTGCAATAGAGGAAGAGGCTGACTCGGATACTGACTCCCAGATAACAGAGGGGGACTCTATACCAGCTACTAAAGCCGATCTTAAAGCTCTGGTCTCCAAACAAGACATCAACATGAACTTTGAAAAGATGTGGGAAAAATTTGATACTCTGCAGAACACTGTGACCACCAGTTTGACAGATATAAAGCACGACATCCTGGAGCTGGGAACCAGAGTGGCCACTTTAGAAGAATCAGAAACCTCTACTTCGGCAGATCTATCTACTTTGACAGAACAGGTTGCCTCTCAACAACTAGTGATTGAAGACATTCAGGACAAGTTGGAGGACCTAGAGAATAGGAGCCGCAGATGCAACTTGCCTATCTATTTACACCAATTGTTTCAAGCGATAACTGGAGAGGTAGAAGATGGGAAATATCAACTTGAGAGGGCACATAGAGCATTACGTGCCAAGCCTAAGGATGATGCACCACCAAGGGACGTCATCATTAAGAGGTCTCGATTCCCAGACAAGGAGGCCATACTTCTAGCAGCAAGAAAACATCCAACGTTTAAGTTCCAGGGAACGATCATACAGTTCTACCAAGACTTATGTGTCAGAACGCTCCAGAGAAGAGGTCACCTGAGGCCTTTGACAGCACTTCTGAGGAAACATCAGATAAAATATCTTTGGGGCTTTCCGTTTGGGCTACATATCTTGCATGATGGAAGAACAATAAGCTTACGGGAGGTAACAGAAATCCCAGATGCATGTTGTAAGCTTCAGTTAGAACCCCCAAACTTGCCGCAGTTGTCAGCAGAAGACAGATCACATCAAAGTTCAGGAGCAACTTCACAACAGAAACAACGTTGGTCCAGAGTGGCAAAGAAAAAGGCTAAATCATGACACTCCCTTCCAGTTCACTCTTCTATTTTTCAGAAGGCTCTAGTTTTGATGGTGTGATGAAAGAAAATGACCCTCATGCTGTCATCCCGTGACCATATGGCCCAAGGGTTTAGTAAGTAGTTAGACAAGAGCTGACTTTCTCCTACTCAACTTTCTTTACTTTAAGTAATGGAGGTTTCAACCTCAAAGAGGGGGACACTGATGAAAAGATTCCTATAACATTATCAAATGACATTTAAGGATTATCCCTAGGTGGGAGTAGTTTTACAGGGCCATCAGGGCCGGGACAAAGAGTGACACTTGCTTACAAAAAGTAAAGAGACACTAATTCATAATATGCCAGTTGTAAGAATAGCTATAGTTAATTGAATAGCAGTTGCACCACAAGGTGCTGTTAGAATTACTAACTTTAATAGGTTGCTAAAAATGTTTTTGTTTAATGATGTTTTTTTGTTTTATTATTGTTTTTGTTTTTTATGTTACTGTGCGTCTATGCCTGTTCCCGCTCCTCTGTTTAAGCTGGAAAATATGTATAGCAACTCTGCAAGGTAACCCCAATGCTAGGACAGATGGCGGTTCCGAGAGGGAGAGACTCCACACGAAGTCTTATAAGTAATGACTAACAACATCAGACTGATTTCACATAATTTTAGAGGCCTCAATACCGACCATAAAAGAAGGACAGCTTTAAGTCAATACAGTTGGTTGAAGGCCAATATTATTTACTTGCAGGAGACACATTTCACTAGAGAGGTAATTCCAAGGTATTGGACAAAGCAATTTACTCAACACTTTCATTCCACCACAGATAAAAAAAAGAGAGGGGTTTTGATTATTACATCATTCTTTGAACTTTGTGGTTGAGGAGACAATTGAGGACACAGAAGGTAGATTTTTAATAATACGAGGGAGACAGCAAGACAAACATATCACTCTTTGCAATGTTTATGCCCCTAACGACAAACAATTAGCTTTCTTTAAAAATATATCTCACTTGTTGACCCAATGGTCGCACTGACGCATACTTCTGGGAGGAGACTTTAACGTACCAATGTATGCATACCAAAGCAAAGAAGGGGTAACTTTAACACCAAAACAGGTACGACACAATTCTGTGGTAAAACAGATAAAAGAGATTTTGGCATCACATAACATCCTTGACTCATGGGATACGTTATATGGCAAAACAAATGATTATACCTATTACTCGTATGCGCATAGAACATATTTGAAATTAGATTATGTATATTTAAGTCAAATATTAATCCCAGATTTAACCTCTTCCAGTATACATGCTTGTGCGTGGTCAGATCACTCTATAATCCAGATAGATATTCAGGGGACTTTCCAAATCAGTGCAATACGCACCTAGAATTATGACCCATATGTACTTAAACACCCAAACACTAAAGACTCTGTCCTAAAGGCTCTTTTGGAGTATTGGGACTTAAATGTGGGGACAACTAATAACCCTTCCTCTATATGGGCGGCACACAAACCATACATTAGAGGTCTACTCATTAAAGCGAAAGCTGCTTTAACTAAAGAGACCAGGTCCTTGGCGGACTCTTTGCAGCGCCAGATTGATGCTCTTACCAGACAGCACCAGCAGACCCTGTCCCCGGATATCTTTTCACAATTACAATTAAGAGGCTAGAGCTAGCCACAGTGATGAATAGGGCTTCTATCAAAGCAGCCCATAGACTCAAAACCCAATATTTTCTATACTCTAATAAACCTGACAAATATTTGGCACACAAACTGAGGGAGCAAACCAAATCCTTTGCAATACCTTCCCTGCAAAGATTAGACGGGACGCACACATGGAATCCCCAAGAGATAGCTGATAGCTTTGCACTTTACTATGCACAACTTTATGATGGGAAAAAATAAACCATGATTCTCAGACAAAGAAGTTAATGACAACCTTTCTGCACAGCGCTGAATTACAGTCCTTAGACGGGAAGGCCAGTGAGGAGATTAATGCTGAGATCTCGACGGGAGAGGTATTAAACGCAATTAAAGAACTCAAATTGGGGAAGGCAGCGGGGCCAGACGGGTTTCCAGGGGAATACTATCAGCTTTTTAAATCACACTTAGTCCCACATCCTACAGGCCAAAATAGTGGTGATTCCCAAAATAGGGAGAAACACGAAATTATGCCAAAGCTAAAGGCCCATCTCCCTGATTAACCAGGACATTAAAATCTTCACCAAGATTCTGGAAACATTTGCCGTCTCTGATTCACCCAGATCAGGTTGGGTTCATTGTGGGGCGTGAAGCCCCAGACAATACCAGACACACAATCTCCTTAGTCGATTACCTTACTAAAACAGGAACGCCTTCTCTGGTCCTATCTTTGGACGCGAAGAAGGCATTCGATAGAATAGACTGGGATTTCTTGTTGGAGGTGTTGGGGAAGATGGGCTTCTAGGGACGATTTGTTCAGGCCATTAGAAGTATTTACTCCCACCCAACGGCTACGATCAGAGCTGCAGGATTTCAATCGAGACCCATAGATATACAAAATGGAACTAGGCAGGGTTGCCCCTTGTCCCCACTTTTATTTGCGCTTTGCATAGAGCCCTTGGCGGCAAAAATACGCTTATCCCCAGACATTCATGGTGTACAGATTGCACAACACGAGTTTAAACTGTTCCTATTTGCAGACAATGTGCTCCTCACACTGACCAAGCCATTGATTTCCCTCCCTAATTTATACAAAATTTTTCAAGACTATTCTAATATCTCAGGCTATAAAGTAAATCTAGAAAAATGCGAGGCTCTGGCGTTGCTCTCCAAACCACACTAAAAAGATAATAGAAACCAACTTTGAATTTTCGTGGGCAAAGGAGGCGATTAAATATTTAGGGATAAAATTGCCAAACAATGTCAAAGAGCTGAATAGACTGAATTATGTTCCCTTATTTAAGACCATCAGAAAAGACCTGGGGAAGTGGAAGACAGGGGGTTTCTCCTGGTATGGCCGTTTGTCGGCCATAAAAATGAACATTCTCCCTAAGCTACTATACCTGTTTCAAGCCCTACCAATCAAGATCCCCAATCAGATCTGGTGCGCTTTTTAAGGGGTAACAGAACAGCCAGGAAAGCCTCCCATATACTGCAGCTACATAGGAAATTGGGTGGGATAGGTGTCCCTAACTTGATAGACTATTACCAAGCATCCAGGTTAGCTCAGACAACACTAATGGGCAAAAAACGGATGATATAGTGTGGGTGGGAGTGGAGACGGTGATTGCTGCCTATAGATCACCAGATGATATTCTATGGGAGCGGGGAGGTAAATCCATTAAGGACTCTCCTGCTTCGTCGGTCACTGTAGAAATGATGCATACTTGGACAACCCTGACCAGGTCCTTGCAGCTGATTCCACCAAATTCAACGGTGAGACCGATCAAAACTCTCTTGAATATAGATTTTCGGGCCCAGATCGAGAAATGGGAGAACAAGGGTCTATAAAGAGTCACGGATTTCTTACAAAACGGAAAGATAGCTACATTTGAACACATACAAGAGTTAATAAGGCCTGATAAACTACAATGGTTTCTATATCTGCAGGTAGCCTCTGCCATTGCAAAATACATTCCACATTACAAAAAACAACACCCGACAGTGATAGAACGTCTCAGCTGCACAAGTCTAAGAAGTCAAAAATTAATCTCTCAAATCTACCTAACATTACAAAAGGCTAAAAATGCCTCCAAAACACTGTTAGCAAGTAAATGGGAATTAGACATTAATAAGGAATATTCAAAGGAGGAGTGGGAAACGATTTTCGCAACATCCAGTAAGTGTCTAGTTTGTGCAGACTTTAAAGAAAATTGTATAAAGACAACCTTTAGGTGGTACCTCGCGCCTATCATTACATCCCACTACTCCTCACAGGGCAGCAAGAACTGTTATAGAGGGTGTTCGGAGTTGGGGACGTATATCCACATGTGGTGGGACTGCCCTCAGGTCCAACACATCTGGTCTAAATTATCCAATTTGTTGAGTACGGTGTTGAACGAAAACATTACTTTAACGGCGCTTCAAGCACTTCTAAACGACCACATACCAGTATTTAATGCAGCTACAAATACATTTATCCGTATGTTATGTACAGCTGCCAGAATTTGCATTGCAAGGTACTGGAAGAAAGGAGTGCCCGCCTGGGGGGAGGTAAGTGAGAAGATCCAATCAGTGTATAACATGTCGGAAACAGCTGCGTCCATTCATGGTAACCAGGACCAGTTCCTAAAGATCTGGTACTACTGGATTATGAAAGGTTACTAATGAAATAAAATATAGGTGACTATTTTAGAAACGTAGGATAGATTAGGCGTTGAGATAGAGGTTTCTCCTGTGACATGACACAGACAAGACAAAAATATGACGGTACTGATCAATAGAGCAAGAGACTGGAGCTCCTCTCTCGGATCTGGCAACAAGGTAATTATGAAACAGGCAAGTTGAATTTAGTTATTTGTTTATTTTTAGTTATGCATAACATGTATAGATCATTCATTGTTGTTTTTAGAAATATAAAATAGTAAAGGATAGGCGGCAATGGAGGTTCAGAGTTTCTCTGTCCCATCTATCATCTTCCTACATGAGCTTCTGCTATATATTCAGATGTTAAGAAATGCAGAACTTTTGGACATTCTCAAATTAGTAACTGATGTTCAGCTAAAGAAGTCTTCGATATATGTGTTACACCCCAGAAAAGAGAAGAGATAACTCGACTTGAGCAACCAGAGACATTGGGGAAGCAGGGGGGAGTTATGTACCTATGAGTAAAGCATTCTGTAACTTGTGTCTGAATTGCAATAAAAATTATTTCAACTAAATAATTCACGGTGCTAAGATTATTGCAGAACTTGTTTTTACACTTTACTGTATAACTGTTATTATTGTCCAGATATTGTAGCTTGTATAACTGTCAATATATGGCTTGTATTGTCTGCACTTTTTTTTTACCATATGGTTAGAGTCCTGGGAGACATTACCATGGTTCTGCTTGGCCTCAGATGAAAGCATCCGGCAAGTAATGTGAGATTCTCTATGCAATAACGTCACTGGAGGATAAGAGGGATCATATAGAGATCCTGAAAAAAGGAGTCACCTATATGAAAAACATTCATATTGTATAAATATGCTAAGCCCCAAGCTGGCAATAATACAAAATCCCTTTGTTAGCAGAACCTGCTGCTCCAAATAAAATTACTAAAATGGTAAACATACAACTTGCACTAGTTGCAGTTTCTATAATCACCACTAGATGCCAGCAACGTACACACAATGAACAGAAAAAACAGTCTGATTTCTGAGAAAAGCATTAAAGGGACAGTCAACACCAGAATTTATGTTGTTTAAAAATATAGATAATCCCTTTATTACCCATTCCCCAGTTTTGCATAACCAACACAGTTATAATAATACACATTTTACCTCTGTAATTACCTTTTATCTATGCCTCTGCAACTGCCCCCTTTATTACTATTATAATTTATTTGTATAGCACCGCCAAATTCGGTAGCGCTGGCCAAATTCCATAGCGCTGATTTATTTTAGAACTTATTTCAGTTCTTTTGACAGACTTGCATTTTAGCCAATTAGTGCTGACTCCTTGGTAACTTCACGTGCGTGAGCTCAATGTTATCTATATGACACACATGAACGAACACCCTCTAGTGGTGAAAAACTGTCAAAATGCATTCAGATTAGAGGCAGCCTTCAAGGTCTAAGAAATTAGCATATGAGCCTACCTTAGTTTAGCTTTCAACTAAGAATACCAAGAGAACAAAGCAAAATTGGTGATAAAAGTAAATTGGAAAGTTGTTTGGACTTGACTGTGCCTTTAAGCATTACTATAAAGTAACAATCTAATAAAAGAATGAAAACTCAGTCCCTTGTAAAACATCACACATGCAAAACATGATAAGTGTTATATGTGCTTGTGAGAATTTGTTGAAGGGATGCCACATGATCGTCAGGACATACTCTCACTCTGAGCATATTTCCTATGAATGAACATAAACGTGTAGTGGAGGGGATGAGTCACAAGTCAAATCACATATCTAACAAAGCACGCCAAACCCGGCCCATGGAGGAAGTAAAATTCTTAAACCCACTGCTACCTCCTGCTATACTCACCGTAGCTATCTATGCACGGAGGGAATAAATATACAAGTATAGGAGCGCCGATGAGACCCCTCTCCCATCACACCTTCCCTGGCTATTAACCCCGCCATCATATAACTGCGGGCGGAGGACGGGAAAAATTTCCATAAAGGAATAGTGAATACTCGCCATGTTGTGGATAAACTCGGCATATCCTGAGCAACAGTACCCTCTATACATGGATAGACAGACATCAATTATCGCCATATACACCACCTTTTGCAGTTAGCTAGCTGTCACACACCAGCACATCCTCACGTGGTGATGGCGCGTACCGGGATCACCTAGAAGCGGTCCCATGTTGACACAAATCCATGTATAATAAACCCCTTGCTTTTGAGGTCAAAAAACATCTAGAGCCCCTAAGTTATAAGTAGCATGTAGCTAACGGACTGAAATAAAGGCTCGGTAGAAAACCTCCCTGTTATACTCCTGCTACAGTCACTGGGCTTTTAAAGAAAATACTGTATGAATCACCCCCTTGCCAGATAGGGTAGAAAGAGAAAGATATCCCTAGACTGAGATACAGACTATATTAGCCCATTTTCTGCGAGGATAAAAACTAGCGTCATTCCACACTCACTTGGCAGGAAAACGAAAGCCTAAACCTTCACTGCCTTCTGTGAGTGGTCCCAACTTTTAGGAATCAAAGTCACTCCAAGGAGCTCGGACAATATCCTAAGGGGGGATGTAAGATATCCTAGGTTACAATATTATTTAATTCTATCTAAGCAGTAACCTCCGTTTTATATATTTATACGTAACAATATTTTTGATTAATGGAATTATGAATATTAATAATCAATCATAAAATTATCGTCAGCAATATAAATTCTGATATGATAGAATTTATCAATACACTCCAGTAAAACATTATATAATCTCTGAAGTGTATTTCAAAATGCTAATGAGATAGCTAGAAAATATGACAATACAATTATTATGAACATTAATATTTATTCTCAAATTAAAAATTAAATTAATTAAGTTCTGATCAGTTAATCTTTATATACACTTTGATTATATTTATGTAGCAACTGAACATCACCTATGACCAGTTATATCTATCAATTGATCAACACAACTAAATTATTAAGCAGGCCATAGAGATATTTAGATTAATTACTATTCAATAGATAGTCTATTATCCCTTGAACGGACAAAACACTTCTATAAATTTACCTTAACTCAAAATGAATCGCTTATTAAATATCACGCAGGAATTATACTAGAATAATTTATAAATAGTCAGAAAGTTTAATCAATTTAATATAGATAGCTTATTTAACAACGTTTGTATTCACCTATGTTCAAATCTCACAATGAAATCTTTTAGGTAATTCTGAAGATCAGATGGTTGAACTTCTTCTGGAATCCCTCTAAACCGAACATTATTTCTGCGAGCTCAGTCTTCCACGTCAGCAAGCTTGAATTCCAGTTGATTTAACTGTTCAGATAAGGCTTCCAAATATGCTAAGAGGTTTGTCTGGTCTGTAGCAATGTCATCTTGCTTCCTCTCAATGGAGTCTACCCTCTCTCCTATTTCCGAAATATCCTTTCGAAGTTCGGCATTACTTCTCTGGATTTCTTTTGTAATAGAGCGGGTTTGGCGCACAAACATTTTTTTAAGGGTTGCTTCCATGATAAAATGTTAGGACTGGGCAGATAACATGGTGTCAGGCTGGGAGCCATCTCCCACTGACTCACAATCACTTAGACCATCATTTGAATCTTCTGTATGCCCTTTAGGAGGCTGGGTAAAGTGGTCAAGCACTGTTTTTTTGACAGCCCCAGGGGTTTTCGTGTGTTTTCTGGAAGTATGAGGCATTTTCAAATACAGTGGGTAAATAAAAAGGGCAAATTGACTAACAAAATATTTAAGGATATGAACAAAGGTATAGATACCCCTCTGGTTGACAGAATAAAGATAAATTCCCAGATCAATATACTTTTATATTCGGAGCAGAGCTGGGTGGCCTCTCCTGACCATTACCCCCTCATGTAGGCAAATTTGTTATCCGTTGGGAAGTGCCTCAACAGGGGGGCAGGGGCCACAAAGATGCCACAGACAAGACCTCAGAACACAGCTCGTGGAGCACACTCACACCTGTGAAAAAAAGAATGCAGGCAACAGCTCAGTGCGTAGGCTACTCTATAATTGGCAGAATTGGTCTCGATGAGTGGGCTAATACAGTACTGGTCAGGCTATGATGCCAAGGACTCAGTCCACCAAACACCTATTAGCGAGTTAAAATTACCACTCATGAAGCTCCAACAGACCCCCTCTCAACTCAGGGAATTGGGGATACGACTCGAAGGAAGGGGAAAAGGGAAGTGTCAAGCTCCGACAAGCGAACCCAGAAAGGGAGAGTCTCGAGGGGGCCCCTAAGACGATAAGGCACAAATTGAGCTTTCAGTAAAAACTCAGAACAAACAGATAATATAGTAACACACTGTACAATACTGAGAGCGGGGCTGGACAATGTGCCACAATAAAAGCTACATCACAATGTTAAATGAATACCATGCCTTACAGGAAACACACAAGGTAAAGGAACTTGGTGAGTGAGCTGATACGGGACTAGCAGAGATGGACGGCTAAGGATACTATGATCCTGAACTCTATCAGCGCATAAAGCTTGTCACTCAGCAAGGGCCAAAGGGTCCCCTCTTGACTCGGGGAACAGGGGATACGATCTGAAGGAAGGGGAGAGGGGAAGTGACCAACCCAGACTAGCTGGGTCGGAAAGGAAGAGTCCCGAAGGGGGTCACACTTATTACTGTACAACAAAAGAAATTACGATTTTGAGCACGGCAGAATACGGTACATGAGAACCAGCTTATTGCAATATTATGTCAACCCAGTAGGCCTGTAGAAAAAAGAAAAGATGTTAGAGCAAGTATAAAATGACACTACACTTTGGGATGCCGACCCAAGACAACAGAGCTGATGCAGCAGCTATAGTCAGATATAACATATATAGGTGCAGCACAGGTGGTTAATAGGAAGTCCAAAAACTGTCTTTGTGGAGGCTGCTACTAGTAACGCTGTAAGGGGGGCACAGTCTTATGTGGCCCAATACGGGTGGGAATTATAGGCAGTTATTCCTAATTATGTTACAAATGAAGGCTCATGTATGATAAGCCCTAAGAGACTCAATGTGGATAGAGGGAGTCTGCTGTATCAGTGAAAGTCAAGACCCCCAACTGTATGGAAGGACCTGCAAGGTTCACAGGCTGTGAGGGTGACTAAGTGGGAAATATGGGTGGTAGTCCCAGAATAGTCTCCAGGGAAATTATGGACCACTAGGAGCACCCTCTGCTGGTGGTATGGGTTGGGGGTGATCAGGGTCCCAGGTGGGCTGTGAAACAGGCTTAAATTGTAACCTTGACAAGAGGATCCCAGTGCGTAGATGAAGCTTGGGAGGGCGGATTAGGCCCAGCTATATAAGTCACTGTGGGATAGAGGTAAGCCAGTGGGGGGGTACAAACTATGGTGCAATAAAGGAGTGTAAACGTGGGTCTATGCCTGGTAGCCGTAATGCAGAGTAACTGTGGGAATCAGCTTATGAAAGAAAAGAAAAAGGGTAGTAAGAGGCGTTGGTCTCACCCAGTAGAACTCCGTAGTCAGCCTCCTCAGCACAGGGGGATTTGCTGTAAATATGGCCAGTGCAGACAGTACTGGACCCACTCAGGCAGCAGTAGGCACCTTTAAGTTCCTCAACTTCCCCCCGACACCTCCTTGGGTGACTCTAAGGCAGGGAGCAGTTAAGTAAGTGGAAGGATGGAGGATTCTCTGTCCTCACGCAGGAACCCTATCGTCACCTGGCCGAGTCTCCTTCCTCCTCGAGAGGCCCCAAAATGGCTGTGGTTCACGCCAAAACAGCTGGTAGCTGGTGGAATGGCTCCCTCCGACAGGCAGTACTCCCTGGGCTCCTAGGTTAGCCCCCAAAGTCAGCTTCTGTTCCTTCAGAACTCCTTGTGGGGTAATGCGATCCCTCCTATCTCCGGTAAGGGCCAGTATTGAGACTATCTCTCAGGGTGGAACAAGGCCTCCACAGACTCACCAGGCTCGCATTCAGCTTCTCTCCTGCCGGGAGTAGAGTGGTTGCACAGGTAGGCCTAATCTTCAGCTCCGGAGCGGATCCCCGACCCTCCGGAGCCATGAGGACAATACCTCTGTAGCGTGAGCAATTAGGCTCATGCTCTTGTGACAGTCTGGCTCAGTGTTTTCAGATAGAGTAGCCGATAAATGCCAGGTATCTTGCTTAGTAGAATCGATCAAGCTTCTTAGGTGAAGGTGTGGGCAATAGGTGAACTATAAGCCTGCCTTTAGAAGTAATTTGGCCGGTTTAGGACACTTTTATGTAGTTTATAGCCCAGAGCTCTGGAAGCGTGCTTCTGCTCAGCACAGCGTTTAGCTCCGCCCCCCTCACAATTAAATCTTATCTTAACTCCCACAATCTAATGGGATTTCCAGGGAAATATAATTCCCTATTTTCAACCCAATATAATCTAATACACTTCACTTAAACCCAGCGATTGTTACAAAATACTACCAATTCAACATATACCAATTAATCTAGCATGAAATAACTTCCTATTTAGCCACATTAAAACAAATTCTGAAATATATCATAACTATAACTTATGGCATTAAAATACATAAATCCTTTCTTAATAACAATATTTAACACTAGTATACTTACCTATCCTGATCCTATTAATATGAAATATATATAGACTAAGATACCTTTTAAATTACAGCTTCAATTGGACTATGGCTATAAAGAATATCTTTGCTATAAAATATTAAATTATAAATACATTATCAAATACCCATATGAGAGTTCAACTTTTTCAATCAAAATTCTTTTCACTGTCATATAAGAGCGTGTGCACAAATCTGGAAGTGAATGTTAGGCCGAATTTTGTTTGCTCTTCTGGTGTAAAGAGTAGCATCAACCAGCATTGAGCATTCACCAGCCTTTTTTATTGCTTCCTGTGCAAGAGTTTTTATCTGTGATAAAACCCACCTCTTTTCTAATCATTCAGTGAAATTTTAGGTACGCCCTTAGTCGGAGCTTATCTCTCATTGGTCCTTGGAAATGCATGTGGTAATTTTAAATCCCCTGACAATTTAAAATACCCTTTGGTTGCAATTCTCTCATTGAACACCGGAAGGACAACAGGCAACAGAATGCAGTTTCATTTCATATTTAAAATATTCTGTTTCGAAATTAAAGGAATAACAAAATTTATGCTTACCTGATAAATTTCTTTCTTTCCGGATATGGTGAGTCCACAACATCATCAATTACTAGTGGGAATATCACTCCTGGCCAGCAGGAGGAGGCAAAGAGCACCACAGCCAAGCTGTTAAGTATCACTCCCTTTCCCACAATCCCCAGTCATTCGACCAAAGGGAAATGGAAAAAAGAATAACACAAAGGTGTAGAGGTGCCTGAGGAATAGTCAAAATAACTGTCTTAAATAAAAAGGGTGGGGTCGTGGACTCACCATATCCGGAAATAAATAAACTTATCAGGTAAGCATAAATTTTCTTTTCTTTTCTAAGATATGTTGAGTCCACGACATCATCAATTACTAGTGGGAACCAATTCATAAGCTAGAGGACACAGATGACTAGGGAGGGAAAAAAAGACAGGCAGACCTAAACAGAAGGCACCAACGATTGAAGAACCTTTCTCCCAAAAGAAGCCTCAGCTCAGTATCAAATTTGGAAAATTTGGAAAAAGTATGTAGAGAAGACCAAGTTGCAGTCTTGCAAATCTGTTCCACAGAAGCTTCATTTTTTAAAGCCCAGGAAGAGGAAACAGCCCTCGTGGAAAGAGTTGTAATTCTCTCAGGAGGCTGCTGACCAGCAGTCTCATAAGCAAAACGAATAATACATCTCAACCAGAGGGAAAGAGAAGTAGCAGTATCCTTTTGACCTTTACGCTTTCCAGAGAAACCAAACAAACAGGGCAGAGGATTGGTGAAAATCCTTAGTCGCCTGTAGATAAAATTTTAGAGCACACACAACATCCAAGTTGTGCAACAAACGTTCCTTATGAGAAGAAGGATTAGGACATAGAGAAGGAACAACAATTTCCTGATTAATATTTCTATTTGAGAACACTTTAGGAGGAAAACCCAACTTTTTTTTTTATCTTTCTCAGCGAGGAAGATAAGGTAAGGCAAATCACAATGCAAGGCCGAGAGTTCCGAAACTCTCCAAGCAGAAGAGATAGCAAAAAGAAACAAAACCTTCCAAGATAATAACTTAATAGCTACGGAATGCAACGGCTCAAACGGAGCCTGCTGCAAAACTTTAAGAACAAGATTAAGACTCCAAGGAGGAGCAACAGACAAACATAGGCCTGATTCTGACCAGGGCCTGACAAAAAGATTGAACATCTGGCACATCAGCCAGACACTTGTGAAACAAAACAGACAATGCAGAAATCTGACCCTTCAGAGTACTGACTGACAATACCTTCTCCAGACCTTCCTGGAGAAAAGACAAAATCCTAGGAATCCTGACTCTACTCCAAGAGTAGCCCTTGGATTCACACCAATAAAAGGTATTAACGCCATACCTTATGGTGAATCTTTCTAGTAAAAGGCTGCAAGCCTAAATCATGGTCTCAGTGACCGATTCAGAATAACCACGCTTAGACAAAACTAAGAGTTCAATCTCCAAGCAGTCAGCTTCAGAGAAACGAGATTTGGATGAAGGAACGGACCCAGAGTTAGGAGGTCCTTCCTCAGAGGCAGCCTCCAAGGTGGAAGAGATGACATCTTCACTAGATCTGCATACAAGATCCTGCAAGGCCAAGCAGGAACCATTAGAATTACTGATGCTCTCTCCTGTTTGATACGAGCAATGACTCGTGGAAGGAGAGCAAACGGATGAAACAGATATGCCAGACTGAAATCCCAAGGAACCCGCCATAGCATCTATTGGGGCAGCCTGCAGATCTCTTGACCTCGAACCGTACCTTGGAAGCTTGGCGTTCTGTCGAGACGCCATCAGATCCAAATCTGTCACCCCCCCATCTGAGGGTTAACCTGGAGAACACCTCCGGATGGAGAACCCACTCCCCGGGATGAAACGTCTGTCTGCTCAGGAAATCTGCTTCCCAGTTGTCCACTCCTGGAATGTGGATGGCAGATAGACAGCAATTGTGAGCTTCCACCCACTGAACAATCTGACCCACCTCCTTCATGGCTAAAGAACTCCGAGTTCCTCCCTGGTGGTTGATGTAACCCACTGAGGTGATATTGTCCAACTGGAACCTGATACATTTGGCTAAGGACAACTGCTTTATTGTACTTCGTTCACTGTAATACATGCTGTGCTTATTTTTATACTCTTTTGACCAAGTTATCCATTATGAGTGTTGATACATCATATTAATGCCAGTTCTAGTTTTGTTTAATTTCATTCATTATTTTTAAATTGTGTCTTGTTGTAGTAATGTTTTAACAGAGTTACATTGTGGCAGTTTACACTTGTGCTGTGATTCAGGCTAACTAATAGTTAACTTGCATCTCTACCTGTGCTAGCCAATGATTGGTTATACAGGTAACTCACCTCTGATTAAAGCAGCTGCTGGAGGCTTAGTCTTTAGCTCTGATGAACTGCCAGTAAGGCAGGAAACGCGTCAGCTGTGGACTCTGTGATCTGTGCTGTAAATGTTTTTAACGCAAGTATAATAAATTGACTTTTAACATTTATATCTCTCCCTGCCTGCATTTCTACTCCAAGGGATTGTGCTTTTGTTGTATTCATTTAAGGACAACTGAGGCCAAGCCATCAGAGCATTGTAATTCGCTCTTAACTTCAAGATGTTCATGGGAAGAGCCGACTCCTCCCGAGTCCATAGTCCTTGCTCCTGTAACGAGTCCCAGACTGCTCCACAGCCCAGCAGGCTGGTGTCCGTGGTCACAATCACCCAGAAGGCCTCCGGAAACATGAGCCCCAAGACAGATGCTCCTGAGAAGGTCACCACGGAAGAGAGTCTCTTGTTGACTGATCTAGATCTATCCTCTGGTACAGGTCTGAATGGTCCTCGTTCCATTTGCAGAAAGAGGCAAGAGGAAGAATTTTGGATTCTCTGACATCTGTCAGAAAAAAATTCATAGATATGGAATCTATTATGGTCCCTAAGAAAAACTATCCTAGTAGCTGGAACAAGGGAACTCTTTTCCAGATTTACTTTCCATCTAAGGAACATAGAAAAAAACCAACAACATCTCTGTATGAGAGTTTGCTTGTTGAAAAGATGGCGCCTGAACCAATATATATCGTCCAGGTAGGGCGCCACCGAAATTCCTCGAGACCTGATCACTGCAAGGGAGCCCCCAGACCTCTTCGAGAAAATTCTGGGAGCTGTGGCAAGGCCAAATGTAGAAAGGCGAATCTCAGGAACTTGTAATGATCCTTGTGGATGGGAACATGAAGATAACTGTCCCTCTTGGACCAAAATAAGAATGGAAGGACGGTACCCTAAGAAAACTTGTTGAGACACTTTAGGTCTAGAATAAGACGAAAAGTTCCCTCTTTTTTGGGAACCACAAACAGGTTTGAATAGCCAAACGCAATTAAAAAATGCCTCTCTTTAATTTGGTATGCAGATAAACTAGAAAGGTAGAACCTGCCTCCGGGAGGAGGGGTTTGAATTATATGTAGAAACTATGAGATACTATGTCCGCAGCCTATAATTATAATTATTATTGGTTATTTGTAGAGTGCCAACAGATTCCGCAGCGCTATAAACATAGACGGTATACAAGGAAACATTTATAGGGATCAGACGGGTAGAGGGCCCTGCCAAGAGTCGCACTGTTGTAGTCAGCTCTAAAGAAGGTGATCTACAAACAGCATGGCTCTTACATGCTAAGGGGGTTCAAGGGGATAGCAATGGAGGAGAGGAAACGGTATAAAGAAAGGTTAGTGTAGGTTGTATGCATCCCTAAAAAGTAGTCTTTAGGGAGTGCTTGAAGTTTTCAAAACTAGGAGAGAGTCTTGTGGAGCAAGGCAGAGAGTTCCACAAGATGGGAGCCAGTTTGGAGAAGTCCTGTAAGCTAGAGTGTGAGGAGCCTAACTGGGACATCTTGTTTCCACGCTTGAAGAAAACAGAGAAACTCAGTCCCCCACTTGGTCTGATCTAGGATCGGGAGCAAAACCCTCATGCTGATTTAAACTCAGCTTCAGGTTTCTACTCTGATGTCCTTTAGGTCTATACTTCCTGTCTAGTGAAAGAGAAAACCCTTTCCGTAATATCAGAAATATTTGTGTCCTACCAGGACCAAACAAGGTCTTACCCTTGTAAGAAAGCGCCAGAAACTTGGACTTAGAGGAAAATTCCACTGATCGAGAATAAAGCCACAACGCCCTACAGGCTAGCACAGCAAAGCCAGATATCTTGGCTCCCAGATTAAGAACTTGCATGGTAGCATTAGAAATACAGAATTGTCTAGATCAAGAGCCTTAATTCTGTCCTGGATCTCCTCCATCTTCAATGCAAGGAAGCCTTTTTAAAATGGCGTCCCTTGCATTCCTATTGGCTGATTTGATTCTTGAAATTAAAATCAGCCAATAGGATGAGAGCTACTGAAATCCTACTGGCTGTTCGAATCAGCCAATAGAATGAGAGCTAATGAAATTCTATTAACTATTCAAATCAGCCAATAGAATTTCAGTAGTTCTCATCCTATTGGCTGATTTGAACAGCCAATAGGATTTCAGTAGCTCTCATCCTATTGGCTGATTTGAATTTCTAAAATCAAATCATCCAATAGGAATGCAAGGGACGCCATTTTGAAAAGGCTCCCTTGCATTGAAGATCCAGTGTACGGCGGTGACCATATGAAGAGGAGCTCCGTGCCGGATGTCTTCAAGGATGGACCTGCTCCGCGCCGCTGGGATGAAGACAGAAGACCCCGCCGGGATGAAGATAGAAGACGCCGCCTGGATGAAGACTTCTCGCCCCCTGGATGTCCAGACTTCAGAAACTGTGAGTGGATCTTCGGGGGTTAGTGTTAGGTTTTTTTAAAATCTTTTTGGGTGGGTTTTTTTTAAGATTAGGGTTTGGGCTTTATGTAAAAGAGCTGAATGCCCTTTTCAGGGCAATGTAAAAGAGCTGGATGCCCTTTTAAGAGCAATGCCCATACAAATGCCCTTTTCAGGGCAATGGGTAGCTTTGGTTTTTGTTAGAGTTAGGTTTTTTATTTTGGGAGGTTGATTGGGTGGTGGGTTTTACTGTTGGGGGGTCTTTGTATTTTTTTCAGGTAAAGAGCTGATTTATTTAGGGCAATGCCCTACAAAAGGCCCTTTATTTTTTATAATTTAGTTTGTTATTTTCCGTAATTTAGTGTTTGTTATTTTTTGTAATTTAGTATTTTTAATTTTTTTTTAATTTTTTTACTGAGGGAAAGTTTCGGCATACAGGTAAAACAGTGAAGCATTGCACAATTACTTAGAGAAAGTAGCAATAACAAGATATATTATACAGAATACATAATGAGCTACATAATCTGAGGTTGGTGATATCAATTATGCCACTAAAAGACATACGCCTAGATTTAGAGTTTTGTCGGTAAAAAGCCATGTAGCTAACGCTGCTTTTTTTCCCAACGCACCCTTCCAACAACGCTGGTATTTAGAGTTGTCTGAGAGGGTGCGTTAGGCTCGAAAAAGGGTGCGTTGAGCCTAGCTCCACTTCAACTCTCAATACCAGCGTTGCTTACGGTAGGGGTAAGCTGGGAAAACGTGCTCGTGCACGATATCCCCATAGGAAACAATGGGGCTGAGCTGGCTGAAAAAAACCCTGCAAAAAAGCAGCGTTCAGCTCCTAACGCAGCCCCATTGTTTCCTATTGGGAAACACTTTCTACGTCTGCACCTAACACCCTAACATGAACCCCGAGTCTAAACACCCCTAATCTTACACTTATTAACCCCTAATCTGCCGCCCCGGCTATCGCTGACACCTACATTATATTATTAACCCCTAATCTTCCGCTCCGGACACCGCCGCAACCTACATTATCCCTATGAACCCCTAATCTGCTGCCCCTAACACCGCCGACCCCTATATTATATTCATTAACCCCTAATCTGCCCCCCCAACATCGCCGCTACCTTACCGACACTTATTAACCCCTAATCTGCCGACCGGACCTCGTCGCCACTATAATAAATGTATTAACCCCTAAACCGCCGCACTCCTGCCTCGCAAACCCTAGAATAAATTGTATTAACCCCTAATCTGCTCTCCCTAATATTGCCGCCACCTACCTACAATTATTAACCCCTAATCTCCCGCCCGCACCGTCGCCGCTACTATAATAAAGTTATTAACCCCTAAACATAATTCTAACCCTAACACCCCCCTAACATAAATATAATTTATATTAAACGAAATAATATTCCTAAAATTAACTAAATTATTCTTATTTAAAACTAAATACTTACCTATAAAATAAACCCTAATATAGCTACAATATAATTAATAATTACATTGTAGCTATTTTAGGATTTATATTTATTTTACAGGCAACTTTGTATTTATTTTATCTAGGTACAATAGCTATTAAATAGTTAATAACTATTTAATAGCTACCTAGTTCAAATAAAAAATTCCCTACCCTATTCTAAAATAGGGTAGTAATCAGCTCTTTTACCAGCCCTTAAAAGGGCTTTTTGCGGGGCCTTGACCCAAAGTAATCAGCTCTTTTGCCTGAAAATAAAATACAATACCCCCCCAACATTACAACCCATTACAACCCACTACCCACATACCCCTACTCTTAAAAAAAAACCTATCGCTAACCCCCTGAAGATCATCCTACCTTGAGTCGTCTTCACTCAGCCGAGCCGAATTCTTCATCCAAGGTGCGCAGAGGAGGTCCATCATCCGGTAGAAGTCTTCATCCAAGCGGGGCAAGAAGAGGTCCTTCATCCGGTAGAAGTCTTCATCCAGGCGGCGTCTTCAATCTTCATCCATCCGGAGCGGAGTCATCTTCAAAGGAGCCGACGTGGAGCCATCCTCTTCTACCGACGGACTACTGACGAATGTCGGTTCCTTTAAGGGACGTCATCCAAGATTGCGTCCCTTCAATTCCGATTGGCTGATAGAATTCTATCAGCCAATCGGAATTAAGGTAGAAAAGATCTGATTGCCTGATGCAATCAGCCAATCAGATTGAAGTTCAATCCGATTGGCTGATCCAATCAGCCAATCGTATTGAACTTGCATTCTATTGCTGTAAACATGAAACCTAACTACGGTTCTGAAAACCCCTGCTATTGTATGAAAAAACAGAATTTATGCTTACCTGATAAATTACTTTCTCCAACGGTGTGTCCGGTCCACGGCGTCATCCTTACTTGTGGGATATTCTCTTCCCCAACAGGAAATGGCAAAGAGTCCCAGCAAAGCTGGTCACATGATCCCTCCTAGGCTCCGCCTACCCCAGTCATTCGACCGACGGACAGGAGGAAATATGCATAGGAGAAACCATATGATACCGTGGTGACTGTAGTTAGAGAAAATAATTCATCAGACCTGATTAAAAAAACCAGGGCGGGCCGTGGACCGGACACACCGTTGGAGAAAGTAATTTATCAGGTAAGCATAAATTCTGTTTTCTCCAACATAGGTGTGTCCGGTCCACGGTGTCATCCTTACTTGTGGGAACCAATACCAAAGCTTTAGGACACGGATGAAGGGAGGGAGCAAATCAGGTCACCTAAACGGAAGGCACCACAGCTTGCAAAACCTTTCTCCCAAAAATAGCCTCCGAAGAAGCAAAAGTATCAAATTTGTAAAATTTGGCAAAAGTGTGCAGAGAAGACCAAGTCGCTGCCTTACATATCTGGTCAACAGAAGCCTCGTTCTTGAAGGCCCATGTGGAAGCCACAGCCCTAGTGGAGTGAGCTGTGATTCTTTCAGGAGGCTGCCGTCCGGCAGTCTCATAAGCCAATCGGATAATGCTTCTAAGCCAAAAGGAAAGAGAGGTAGAAGTTGCTTTTTGACCTCTCCTTTTACCAGAATAAACAACAAACAAAGAAGATGTTTGTCTGAAATCTTTAGTAGCCTCTAAATAGAATTTTAGAGCACGGACTACGTCCAAATTGTGTAACAAACGTTCCTTCTTTGAAACTGGATTCGGACACAAAGAAGGTACAACCATCTCCTGGGTTAATATTTTTGTTGGAAACAACTTTCGGAAGAAAACCAGGCTTAGTACGCAAAACCACCTTATCTGCATGGAACACCAGATAGGGCGGAGAACACTGCAGAGCAGATAACTCTGAAACTCTTCTAGCAGAAGAAATTGCAACCAAAAACAAAACTTTCCAAGATAATAACTTAATATCTACGGAATGTAAGGGTTCAAACGGAACCCCTTGAAGAACTGAAAGAACTAGATTTAGACTCCAGGGAGGAGTCAAAGGTCTGTAAACAGGCTTGATACTAACCAGAGCCTGCACAAATGCTTGAACATCTGGCACAGCTGCCAGTCTTTTGTGAAGTAAAACAGATAAAGCAGAGATCTGTCCCTTCAGAGAACTAGCAGATAATCCTTTCTCCAAACCTTCTTGTAGAAAGGAAGGAATCTTAGGAATTTTTATCTTGTTCCAAGGGAATCCTTTAGATTCACACCAATAGATATATTTTTTCCATATTTTATGGTAAATTTTTCTAGTTACAGGCTTTCAGAGTATTAATTACAGAATCTGAAAACCCACGCTTTGATAAAATTAAGCGTTCAATCTCCAAGCCGTCAGTTGGAGGGAAGCCAGATTCGGATGTTCGAATGGACCTTGAACAAGAAGGTCCTGTCTCAAAGGTAGCTTCCATGGTGGAGCCGATGACATATTCACCAGGTCTGCATACCAAGTCCTGCGTGGCCACGCAGGAGCTATCAAGATTACCGAAGCCCTCTCCTGATTGATCCTGGCTACCAACCTGGGAATGAGAGGAAATGGTGGGAACACATAAGCTAGGTTGAAGGTCGCCTTGGGATCCCTGGATCTGGACCCGTAGCAAGGAACCTTGAAGTTCTGACGAGACGCCATCAGATCCATGTCTGGAATGCCCCATAATTGAGTTATTTGGGCAAAGATTTCCGGATGGAGTTCCCACTCCCCCGGATGGAAAGTCTGACGACTCAGAAAATCCGCTTCCCAATTTTCCACTCCTGGGATGTGGATTGCAGACAAGTGGCAGGAGTGATCCTCCGCCCATTGAATTATTTTGGTCACTTCTTCCATCGCCAGGGAACTCCTTGTTCCCCCCTGATGATTGATATATGCAACAGTCGTCATGTTGTCTGATTGAAACCGTATGAATTTGGCCTTTGCTAGTTGAGGCCAAGCTTTGAGAGCATTGAATATCGCTCTCAGTTCCAGAATGTTTATCGGGAGAAGAGATTCTTCCCGAGACCATAGGCCCTGAGCTTTCAGGGGTTCCCAGACCGTGCCCCAGCCCACCAGACTGGCGTCGGTCGTGACAATGACCCACTCTGGTCTGCGGAAGCTCATTCCCTGTGACAGATTGTCCAGGGTCAGCCACCAACGGAGTGAATCTCTGGTCTTTTGATCTATTTGAATCGTCGGAGACAAGTCTGTATAATCCCCATTCCACTGTCTGAGCATGCACAGTTGTAATGGTCTTAGATGAATTCGTGCAAAAGGAACTATGTCCATTGTTGCAACCATCAATCCTATTACTTCCATGCACTGCGCTATGGAAGGACGAAGAACGGAATGAAGTACTTGACAAGAGCTTAGAATTTTTGATTTTCTGACCTCTGTCAGAAAAATCCTCATTTCTAAGGAATCTATTATTGTTCCCAAGAAGGGAACTCTTGTTGACGGGGACAGAGAACCTTTTTCTTTGTTCACCTTCCATCCGTGAGATCTGAGAAAGGCTAGGACGATGTCCGTATGAGCCTTTGCTTTTGACAGAGACGACGCTTGAATCAGGATGTCGTCCAAGTAAGGTACTACAGCAATGCCCCTTGGTCTTAGAACCGCTAGAAGGGACCCTAGTACCTTTGTGAAAATTCTCGGAGCAGTGGCTAATCCGAATGGAAGTGCCACAAACTGGAAATGCTTGTCCAGAAAAGCGAACCTTAGGAACTGATGATGTTCCTTGTGGATAGGAATATGTAGGTACGCATCCTTTAAATCCACGGTGGTCATAAATTGACCTTCCTGGATGGTGGGAAGGATCGTTCGAATGGTTTCCATTTTGAACGATGGAACCCTGAGAAATTTGTTTAGGATCTTGAGATCTAAAATTGGTCTGAATGTTCCCTCTTTTTTGGGAACTATGAACAGGTTGGAATAAAAACCCATCCCTTGTTCTCTTATTGGAACTGGATGAATTACTCCCATCTTTAACAGGTCTTCTACACAATGTAAGAATGCCTATCTTTTTATTTGGTTTGAAGATAATTGAGACCTGTGGAACCTTCCCCTTGGGGGTAGTTCCTTGAATTCCAGGAGATAACCTTGAGAAACTATTTCTAGTGCCCAAGGATCCTGAACATCTCTTGCCCAAGCCTGAGCAAAGAGAGAAAGTCTGCCCCCCACCAGATCCGGTCCCGGATCGGGGGCCATCCCTTCATGCTGTTTTGGTAGCAGTGGCAGGCTTCTTGGCCTGCTTACCCTTGTTCCAGCCTTGCATCGGTCTCCAGGCTGGTTTGGGTTGTGAAGTATTACCCTCTTGCTTAGAGGATGTAGAGTTAGAGGCTGGTCCGTTTCTGTGAAAGGGACGAAAATTAGGCTTATTTTTAGCCTTAAAAGACCTATCCTGAGGGAGGGCGTGGCCCTTTCCCCCGGTGATGTCTGAAATAATCTCTTTCAAATCAGGCCCAAACAGTGTTTTACCCTTGAAAGGGATGTTAAGCAATTTTGTCTTGGAAGACACATCCGCTGACCAAGACTTTAGCCAAAGCGCTCTGCGCGCCACGATAGCAAACCCTGAATTTTTCGCCGCTAATCTAGCTAATTGCAAAGCGGCATCTAAAATAAAAGAGTTAGCCAATTTAAGTGCTTGAACTCTGTCCATAACCTCCTCATACGAAGATTCTTTATTGAGCGACTTTTCTAGTTCCTCGAACCAGAAACACGCTGCTGTAGTGACAGGAACAATGCATGAAATTGGTTGTAGAAGGTAACCTTGCTGAACAAACATCTTTTTAAGCAAACCCTCTAATTTTTTATCCATAGGATCTTTGAAAGCACAACTATCTTCGATAGGAATAGTAGTGCGTTTGTTTAGAGTAGAAACCGCCCCCTCGACCTTGGGGACTGTCTGCCATAAGTCCTTTCTGGGGTCGACTATAGGAAATAATTTCTTAAATATAGGAGGGGGAACAAAAGGTATGCCGGGCCTTTCCCACTCCTTATTTACTATGTCCGCCACCCGCTTGGGTATAGGAAAGGCGTCGGGGGGCACCGGAACCTCTAGGAACTTGTCCATCTTACATAATTTCTCTGGAATGACCAAATTGTCACAATCATCCAGAGTAGATAATACCTCCTTAAGCAGTGCGCGGAGATGTTCTAATTTAAATTTAAATGTTACAACATCAGGTTCAGCTTGTTGAGAAATTTTTCCTGAATCTGAAATTTCTCCATCAGACAAAACCTCCCTCCTGGCCCCTTCAGATTGGTGTGAGGGTATGTCAGAACAGTTATCATCAGCGTCCTCTTGCTCTTCAGTGTTTAAAACAGAGCAATCGCGCTTTCTCTGATAAGTAGGCATTTTGGATAAAATGTTTGCTATAGAATTATCCATTACAGCCGTTAATTGTTGCATGGTAATAAGAATTGGCGCACTAGATGTACTAGGGGCCTCTTGTGTGGGCAAAACTGGTGTAGACACAGAAGGGGATGATGTAGTATCATGCTTACTCCCCTCATTTGAGGAATCATCTTGGGCAATATCATTATCTGTGGCATCATTGTCCCTACTTTGTTTGGACACTATGGCACAATTATCACATAAATTTAAATGGGGAGAAACCTTGGTTTTCATACATATAGAACATAGCTTATCTGATGGTACAGACATGTTAAACAGGCTTAAACTTGTCAACAAAGCACAAAAAACTTTTAAAATAAAACCGTTACTGTCACTTTAAATTTCAAACTGAACACACTTTATTACTGAATATGTGAAAAAGTATGAAGGAATTGTTCAAAATTCACCAAAATTTCACCACAGTGTCTTAAAGCCTTAAAAGTATTGCACACCAAATTTCAAAGCTTTAACCCTTAAATTAACGGAACCGGAGCCGTTTTTACATTTAACCCCTATACAGTCCCAGCTATCTGCTTTGCTGAGACCCAACCAAGCCCAGAGGGGAATACGATACCAAATGACGCCTTATATAAGCTTTTTCAGTGGTTCTTAGCTCCTCACACATGCATCTGCATGCCTTGCTCTCCAAAAACAACTGCGCATTAGTGGCGCGAAAATGAGGCTCTGCCTATAACTAGAAAAGGCCCCCATCTGAAAAAGGTGTCCAATACAGTGCCTGCCGTTTTTCTAAACAATCCCCAAGATTATAATAACTATTAAGAGTTATAATCTGCAAAATATGCTTAGCAAAGTAATCGTTTTAGCCCAGAAAAATGTCTACCAGTTTTTTAAGCCCTTATGAAGCCCTTTATTCTTTTACTTAATCTAAGAAAATGGCTTACCGGTCCCCATAAGGGGAAATGACAGCCTTCCAGCATTACATAGTCTTGTTAGAAATGTGGCCAGTCATACCTCAAGCAGAAAAGTCTGCCTACTGTTTCCCCCAACTGAAGTTACTTCATCTCAACAGTCCTGTGTGGAAACAGCAATCGATTTTAGTAACGTTTGCTAAAATCATCTTCCTCTTGCAAACAGAAATCTTCATCTCTTTTCTGTTTCAGAGTAAATAGTACATACCAGCACTATTTTAAAATAACAAACACTTGATTGAAGAATAAAAACTACATTTAAACACCAAAAAACTCTTAACCATCTCCGTGGAGATGTTGCCTGTGCAACGGCAAAGAGAATGACTGGGGTAGGCGGAGCCTAGGAGGGATCATGTGACCAGCTTTGCTGGGACTCTTTGCCATTTCCTGTTGGGGAAGAGAATATCCCACAAGTAAGGATGACGCCGTGGACCGGACACACCTATGTTGGAGAAAAGAAGGGGGATTAAGTTGGAAACAGATAAACCTTAAAGACTATATGCCATGCTAGGATTCCTTATTAGCCGATTATGAATTTCTACCCTAAGTTAATACGTCTTTTCTTGTGACACAAAATAATTAAAACTAAATATCTAGGAAGTGCTGCTGGAAAGATGATCTGCTTATAATAACCTCTTCAACATATCATGCTGCACCTAGGAACTATGAGGAAAACATAATAAATATGGCGTACATCCTCATAATACAGTTGGCAATTGATATTAGCATAGATCCAAATGACAGAAGATACAACTGCATGTCTGAAGATCCCCACTATTGCACATGTAAGGAAAAGGGCTATATTGATAGTGTAGGAACCAATGGAGCTAAATGGTATACAGCAGTGGCTAGGTTATGCTGGGTGTCTAAATGGAAATATTAAAATATAGGCAATGTAATATAGTACTACCTCCTGCGGGTAATCAGCTTTCAAACCTGGCCAAGGTAGTAAATGTGGGAAGCCCGTATAACTCAGAGTATGGATATATTTGCAGGACCAACCTACATTAAAGGCAATTGAAGCAGAATTTTGTAGCATAATATAAAGGGGGCTATAGCCTCAGAGTGAAATTCAAAAACAAGTACAGTGTCCAGATACAAAGAATACTATGCAACAACAGATTCCTAGGTTATGATCAGCGTGAGCTTTCACCAGTGTTTAGTACCAAACTGTACTTAATTATAAAAAGATGTAAATTCACAGAAGATAAACTATATGAGCAATAATTAACATTAACTTAGAGTCCATGTGGTAAAGGCCAACAGCTGTTATATGGGGAACAAGGAGTCACTGCTTGAAATAATAATAGGCTTCAAAGTTATCTTACTCCTGGCTCCAGAGTCAGTGTAGTTTACCTTAATGTTACATTAGCGGCTAACTGCCATATCTATTAGCCTTCAAGTCACCCCTCGAACATGAGAGAAAAGCAAGGCTCCTGGGTCCCAAACAATGCGATAACGCGTATATGGCCATATTCTAGCCGGCAAGCTGTGAACTCCATTGTAGAGGAACATGTGCGACTTCATCACTGCTGAGGGAGGGTATTTAGCATGTAGTAGAGGAATCGTACCGAAGCGGTCTTGCTTTTGTGCTGGAAATGCTCGTCTGTTGCTGCTGCGGTCCCTCTAATTGTAGCCCTTGTGGAGTACCTACATAGGCCTGAGGCATGCTATTAGGGATTTGCAAAACAACCGCTGGCCTTATCCCCAGCTTTGAGTCAATCCACAGTGTTGCTCTCATAGATCCAGGCTGGCTGACTTCCGTTGAAGTGGTGTAGGTAGGGGATAAACGCCGGGGCCCCAAAGCGTCAACCCCCCCTCTTTCCATCTCGCAAACTGCAGGTAGGGTAAGATTGTAAGGTGAATTAACGCTGCTGTGACCAAATGCCATAGTAAGCTCATTTTCCAGGGCGGCATGATGGCTTTGAAGCAAACTGCGCAACTCCCCCAGAAAACTCGAGGAGATCTCCATAGCGGGTATATAATAAAATACAGCAAGCAAGGGTGAGACAGGCAATGGTTTTCTGAAAATATATTGTGCCTTGCGGAGAAAAAGATTTGCAGTGATTTGCAGAGTTTCACTGCTTCCTAACGACAGAGACAAATGTATGCCCTGCCGGGGGGGTAGTGAGACGGTAGGCCGCAACCCTTAAGTTATTCCGGTACGCTGAGTATTGTCTCTGGTGTGAACAAGCTCACTTTCCTGCATATCCGAAATCCAAAAGATATATGCAATGGAATGGTAAAGAAGGAATTTTACACATTTTTGTGCAGAGAGTTGTAGGAGCTGATGAATTTGCAGCCTGTCATGGCTGCTACCCGGAAGTTCCCCTAACTTAGCATTTTTTATTTTTTGTAATTTTTTAGTAGTGTAAGTTTTTTTTCTAATGTGTAATTTAGTTTTTTTAATTGGTAGTTATTTTTATTTTAGTATAATAGTTATGTTAGGCAGGAGGACAGCTTACACAGTATGAGAGGATGCCACTACTTACAGAGACCTATAGAAAAAAGAAAGAACAGAATAAACCTACTCTGGCTTTCTGTAACCTGGGCAGCAAATATGTTAGGAAAACGCAGTGAGGCCCACCTCACAAGTTCCTAACTGCTTTAAAGCCACCACTTCCCTACTGAAGAGATTAACGTGGACTACAGCTAGACCCAAAAAATCTTGCTTGTACTTGCTACCGGCAATGTCTCAAGAGATGTACTTTAAGGGGCATATTTCTATGATGGGACTTAAAAAAGATTTAATTTAATACTTTGAGTATGATATTAATTAATATTTTAGTTCATAGTCTGATAAAATATTGCCACCTTTTTCAGTTATCTTATACCATATACATACCCTGTGAGTAGCAGTCTGATCTAATTCTGTAGTATTTAAATCATGATAGATATACAGTATATGAGCATTATTTTATTTACTATCTAATATATATATATATATATATATTTCATTCCATCATGGCACATTTCTTAATAATTAAAAGTATGGACTCCTATCTATGATATATTAATAGGATAACTTATTGCATCTGTATTTATTTCAAAACCTCATTTTCACACCAGATTCTGAAAAAGACCTGTATCAATGTGCTATATCCTGTGTTTACATATAATCTATGTCCTTTTTAAAGGGACATGGAACCCAAAAAAATTATTTTATGATTTAGGCAGAACATGCAATTTTAAACAACTTTCTAATTTAATTCTATTATCAAATTTGCTTCATTCTCTTATAATTTGTTGAAGGAGCAGCAATGCACAACTGGATTCTAACTGAACACATGAGTGAGCCAATGACAATCAGTATATATATGCAACCAATCAGCAGCTAGAACCTAGGGTCTTTGCGGCTCCTGAGCTTTCCTAGATAAACCTTTCAGCAAAGTATAACAAGAGAAGGAAGCAAATTAATTAATAGAAGTAAATTGGAAAGTTATTTAAAATTGCATGCTCTGTCTAAATCACAAAAGAAAATAATTGGGTTTCATGTCCCTTTAAAGGGACATTAAACACTAAATACATGCTAGATAGAATGATGCATTCAAAGAAAAGATTAGTCCATGACTAACATCTAGATGTATTTTTTAAAGTTTCATTAGTTGTTTAAAAAGTGACAAAATAAGTGTAAAGTTTTAGTGCCTATAAAACACTGGGAGCTGCCATGATGTAACTTGTGTTACCTTCTCTGCTGTGGCCAATTAGGGTCAGTTATAAATAGGTCACTAGAGTGTGCAGCCAATGGTTGTGCTGGATTTAACAGTGTTCTGCACTTCCATTTCTAACAGGAACTGAAAAGCTCACAATTTCAGAATGGAATTACAGGCAAAGAGGACAAAATAAATAATCAAAGTATATTGCAGAGTTGTTTTATATATACAACGTATCATTTTATATTACCATCTCAAAGTATTTAATGTCCCTTTAAGTATCAATATCTGAAGTACAAATATCTGAAGTACAAATTTATGAAGTATCAATATCTGAAGTACAAATTTGACTGTGTTATATGTTCTTGTCATAATTTACTTATATAAGTTTTGTGAGTAAAGGCCATGGTTCAATTATTTATCATTGCAACAAACAGCATTTCGGAAAAGTCAATAACAATCAGCGGGTAAGCACCGTTTAAAATAGAAGTTATTGAGTTAGAGTATATAGGTTAACACCTAATCTTAAAGATATTATAAGTGGTAAGTGGTGATAGAGGAGGTTTAGTAAGTGTTTAAAAAGTGCAACATCATGTAGAGGTGAAGTATATGGTGGAGGAAGGTTAATGTACTATGGCTTGGGAATGACAACAGCTATCGGCATGTATGCTTTAGAAAGGTCAGACTAGAGTATATGTGGAGTCGTAGGAAGAATGTGCAGCGTAGGGGATTTAAAGGCCAAGGATAAAGAATTTGCTGCTAAAGCTAAATGCTAAGTATGGAGTATAATAAGTAGGTGACAACTCATTACTAAGGCTGTAAGGGCAGTATAGTAAAATAACATCAGGTTACATAATTGGGCTTATAAGAAAAATAGGTGAGTTCCACATAAGGTATCAGGATATGAGTACATGAGCAACATATATGCTTTTGACCAATAGAATATATACAAAAACTGAAAGAAGAGGGGAGCTCTCCCAAGGAGGAGTTATATCAAGCCATATTGAAATTTAGGCTGTTTGATAACCAAATAAAATTGAGTAGAGTCCTTATGTACTTTTCAAATTGCGTAAATGGGCGTATATGGGTAGAACTGTACTGGGGGCAAATAGGCTGGGCTCATCTAAATATTAGCTTGTAAACACAAGTAGGCAATCCATAAAGCTCAGGAGATGAGCTCCCTAATCTAAGCCATGCAAACATGAGTGCTGAATAAGTCTAAGGACTAGTGCATAATCATTGGGACAAGAGCTTATATAAGTATGGCAGTTTGTTTGCTTAATATGAGATAACACTCTATCTAAAGATCTAAAAACTTTCAGGAGAAGGCTAAATACCCATCTGTGTGAGTTATATATAGAATTGAGTATAATTACTATTGTTAATACAATGCATATCCTGTAACTTAGTAAAAGGCTAAAACAGTTAAATATGCACATATTACAGCTGGAGGACAAGGGAGTTTAGCATTTAAAAAAGTAAACAATAAGATGTATCCTGTAACAGCCGGTCCCGGGCATAGTATTATAAAGACACCCACAATTACTGAGCAAGCTGATATAAAATAACTTGGACTAATGTATTGCAAATACTGTTTATAGTGTGACATGGAGAGTTATCGTCATCCTTGTAATCAAGTCCGGATGCGTTGGAGAAAAAGTCTCTCTGAGTAAGGGTATGGTATGTGTTAAATCAACCCACTCCAGAGCGATGCATATACAGTGGATAAGAATGTTTGTTTAGCTTGTCTTGGGAAGTAAGGAGGGTCTCCCAAGCCAGAAAAGAACGGGTCAACTTGCCAGATAAGCGTTGTCTCCCCAACCAGCGCACCTTATCTTCAGAGGTATGTCCCTTAGAGAAAAAAGGAGCAAGGTCTGAGTCTCGTCTAGGGGGGCTCGCACCATCTCCCTGATCTGTATCTAGAGGTAAGTGGTTGAACATCAGATCTTCAACAAGATCAGGAGTAGTAGAGACTGAGAGCTGCGGGTGCTGCAAGCATGAGTTCCAGAGAGAGTTCTTGCGATCCATTAAGGCGCTGCTCATTTGTGAAAGTCTCCGTGGGACTTTGGTGTAGAGGGGTGAAGTATCGTCAGAGCACTTCACATATCTGCCCATACTGCTACCTCCTGTGACCAAGCCTAGGTCCTGAGTAGGTCTCCCCTTCTGGGATAATGAGCGCATATTAGCACAGGAATTTTCTCGATGTTATTAGATCGATGCCAGGTGCCATCTTGTTTGAAGGTGTCTCTGACGGTATTCCTGAGATCATTAAAGCTGCTGTCTAGCTTACTGTCAAGTTCCCTCAGTAACAAAAGGATGTTGGAATAGGATGCCTCCATCATGAATTAGCAGTGAAAAGTTTTTGTTTAACCCGGATGCCCGGGTGGGGGGGGTGGGGTAGCAAAATTAGAGATAGAAGGCCAGTGACTCTCTATATCTGAATTAGTTCCGTAAACAGCACTGGAATTTTGGACACTTGTTTCTTCTTAGCAACTAGGGTTTAACAGGTCCCTCTATCAAACAGTAGTGGTATATTTAGTAGTATTTGAGGAATAATACAAAAATTTCTTATAGTAGTTCCAGAGCTGTTGAGGTATGCGACTTATCATGGCCGCCGGCTAGTCACGCCCCCCTCAAATGAACTTTTTATATGAACTTTTAACTTCCCCTACAATACCCAGGGCATTTGAAGCTGACATAGAGTCTAGGGTCTAGAAGCTAGCTCCTGATTGGTGGCTACAAATATATGCTGCTTATGTGTTCACCTAGCTCCTAGTAGTGCATTGCATTTAGATTTAAAGGGACATTATACACCAAAAAAAATATGGGCAATTTAAATAAAGCACCAAAAGAAGATAACGTTTGTAATTGACATGCATTAGCAATTTTGCTGCTAAAGCTTTTATAAATCATGATAAACCTTTTAGGGATTTCACTAACTAAGAATACGTACGTAATACACACAGCTTGACAGCAAGGCTTTTCACCTCACTCCCTAGCTAGTGTCCTTACAGCCAACCCCTGTCTGTGTAATAATTGCTAATGCATGTCAATTACAATCCCCTCACCTAGCACCCTTTCTCTCCCTGACTGCTCCATGGCATTCTGTAGATACAAGCTGAATTTTTCCCAAACAGCTCTGTGAAATTATGATTCTGTGATGTTTTACAGAGCTGTTTGGAAAATATTCAGAGTGAGGACAGAGGCTGGATCGGCTGAAACCTTCAGTAGGCAGATACACTACTAACATTTTATACAATGTATATTTCATAGAGCTGTGAGCGTGTTCTTCATGTCCGGTGCCCTAAACACTGAGGAGGGGGGTAAGATTCCACCACATTTTTACGGAGCAGGAGAACCCAAGCGTGACTGTTAGAGTGTAAAAGGTTTTAGGTTAGACAGTGGGGATATAACTCATGTTCACCTTTTACACTCTCTAACAAGTCCGATGTCTGCAGTCTCTAATTAAGCAGTGAGCGGATGAGGTTCGACATGTTTATGCTGCTTTGGGGGGAGTGTTTGTAATGCTTCACATTCACAGAACGCACAAGCTATCGGGTATGAAAAACAGATAGAACACCGGCTTTTTGGGAAAACTTTATAGCGGTTTGCAGGAGTGACCTTTTTTGGCGGAGGAGGAGCTTGTAAGTGGGGCTACCCGAAGCGGAAGATATAGACGCCGCAATGGAGTCAGGTGTGGGAACTAGGATAACAGACATCACTGAAGAAGTAAGAGCACTTAAAGTTGACCAGTATCTTAATAGTAAGTGGCTATTGACTATAGTGCATTACTTACAAGTGTGATGGTACAAGATATGTGGAATAACAGTGACGCTCTCATGTTGGTTTTCTAAGTCACGGTTTTAAGCTCAGGCACTGTGCGCTGTGTGTGTTTGACTGTATGTTTGTATTTTTATTTAACTCCTTAAGGACCAGACCATTTTTCAATTTTCTTACTCTTTAGGACCAGGACTATTTTTACATTTCTGCGGTGTTTGTGTTTAGCTGTAATTTTCCTCTTACTCATTTACTGTACCCTTCTCACCTTTAAATGGACTTCAAATACCTCCCCCACCTCCCTCATCCCCCAGTCATTCTGCCAAGGGAACAAGGAACAATAGGAGAAATAGGGTGAAAAAGGTGCCAGAAGAACAAAAAAATTACTGCCGCCTCATAGATAAAACGCGAATGGGAGCTGTGGACTCTTCCCGTCAGAAGAAAAGAAAATTATCAGGTAAGCATAATTTATGTTTTTATGGGAAGAGTCCACAGCTGCATTCATTACTTTTGGGAAAACAATACCCAAGCTAGAGGACACTGAATGCAAACAAAGGGCGGGTACAAAAATGCGGCCCCTTTGAAAGGCACCGCAGCCTGAATTTACCTGACACCCTACAAAAACTCTAAACGACAAGGGAAAAAAAACAGGAAGCCCAGGTAACTGCTCATCAGTTACATAGCCTGCAAAGCCGTGCTAGAGACCACTCAGACCCTGAGTCTGCTTAGCACAAAAGCCTCAGAGGAGCCAACCCAGCGGATCTCGAATCCCACGAAAAGTACCCCTAAAGTAAAAACCTCTATCTACCCCCGAGGGGGAGAATAGAGGACCCCATAAGAGATCCAAAGGACCATCCAACATGGGCTCAAATCAAACTTAGAGGTCCAAGGTTGCCACAGGACCACTGCCCAGGGAGACAAACTCCCTAGAAGGACAAGGACCAGAAAAATAATTTAATGGATACTTGTATAGCGCACAACCTCGGACTTAACTGACTCGCGGCACTGATAACAGGTGTTATTATTACCCAACTCAATGGTACTCATTTTACCGACCTCGAAAGGATAAAAGGCTGAGTGGACCTTGCCGGATCGAACCTGCAACCCTCGGGTTGCCACAGATCTCTGCAACAGTGCATTAGCAGGATAAGCTATCTGTCCGGCTGTTTTTTGTCCATACTCAGGAAAAAAACGTTACATATGGTGTTCCAGAAAACCGCAAGTTCTCTATTGCATCATAGCCAAGTCAAAAATCTTCAGGCTAGACAAGCAGATACAGGAAAACTGTCCTAGCAGTTAAGGAGGTCTCCAAGAGAACACAGAGCCACCTGTAAACCAAAACTCCCGACGACCAATCTCCAGGCAACAAAGCTGACCCTAAGCCATTGTGGGACTCGTCCCACAAAGAAGCGGACAAAAAATCTAGACAACAGATCCAGACCAGAAATTTCCGGGCTCCAGGGAGCGTCCCATCCCAGCAGCAGACGCCACCAGTAGAGAGATGGGCACCAAGAGTCCCCCCACTGCAGGGGAGGACCAACTCTATAATAGTAAACTAGTAAACACTGCACAGAGCAGACCGATACCCGACCTTCCCTCCAGGATTAGACACAGGAATTGGCACACATCCAAACGCATGAGACCACATATTATTTCACATATTTAAACTTTTTTCTTTTTTTCTTATTTGTCTTTATACTGCAAAAAAATGCCTTCTTAATATTTCAACATATTTTAAAATAAACAATAAAATATGTTGAAATATTAAGAAGGCAATTTTTTGCAGTATAAAGACAAATAAGAAAAAAAGAAAAAAAGTTTAAATATGTGAAATAATATGTAGTCTCATGCGTTTGGATGTGCGCCAATTCCTGTGTCTAATTATATTTATTTTGGTCACTTTGGCAGCACTCCCACCATATGTTCATTTAAAAACATATGCTTTCATTAGATGTGCTTGATCATAATTTCTTCCCTCCAGGATAACGGCCAGGATAAAGACCTAAGACAAGAGTCTCAGACCGTCGGAAGAAAAAAGGATGAATCTACAAGGAATCAAAACTCCACAGTAGAACTCTGACCGCTACTAAAACTGGCACGCTCCATGAGCCATGACAGGTAGCTTTGTGCTCGGGTCCAAAAACACCTACACTGCAGCTTTCCAGAAGAAGTAATTCTCCCCCAGGGAAGAAAGTACTCTGACCCACAGCATCCTAATACCAGAATCCAGTTCCCTGATTCTGAGTACGTCGTCCTAAGCCAAAGTGCTCGGAAAACGGAACTGATCGAAAGATCAAACTTCCTGAGGAATCTATCCACTGCCTCTCATGGTAAGAGCGCACCCAAGACAGAGCCCTCCACCATCTAAAGTCCTTAGATGTAGATTACTTAGCAACAGCCTCAAACCCAAGAGTTTGAAAAAACTCCTGACCAGTAGAAGAAATGGGCAATCAGTACCCTTGGATCTCAAGGCTATCCTCTGTAGACAGGCCGAACGACCTGATCCACAGGCTGGTGTAGAGGAATGGTCATTTCTCTGACCCCAGAAAAGCGAAAGTCTGTGACTGACCTCAGCCTCCTACCCTCAAGCCCAAAAGGCTAGATCTGCATAAGGTCAAAGGATAGCACCCAAGAGTCTAAGGACCATGGTATGACAAGGGGCAGTTCTTATATTGAGAAGACAACAGTCTCCAGAAACCCTTACCAGATCGGTCTCCCGAAATCCCTGCAACAGGAATAACAATGGGAGCCTTGCAGCACCTGGCAGAAAAGGCAGGGTGACCCCTGCACTTCACGTACTGGAGCAAACAAAACACAGAGAAAAAAAGGAAGAAGGACATGCTCCGCACTTCCAGAGCAGATGATCCAACCCAAAATGGGGAGGAAAGAAAACTCTGCAACCACAAAAGGAATGCGACTAGGCTACAAGAGGCGACATCCGGAAGATAACGCAAGTGAAGACGTAAATTGTCCATCACCCGGAATACTAGACCTCCGGAGGTAATTCACATCTCCAATCTCTACAGGAGTGGAAAACGACAGTTCTGAGTCCCCAGGGACCCTTAGGAACCCTAATGACGTTGTGAAAAAGTTTGTCACGTATCTCCAGCAAATTGCCATAAAAAGGCCAACTTATATCGGAACTCCCAACCTTCCATCCAGAAGCGTTGGATCTACGCACTAGGCCCCATACTTCGTAATAGGATCCGAGCCCGGAGTCCATATCAATAGGCCAAGTGACATTCAGAATCCGACAGGATAATCAGCACCACGAGGGTGACATGAACCCAAGGAACAGCAGAGAGCATCCAACCAGTACCTGCCTGGTACAAGGACACCCCAAAACTGTCTAAGGTCCAAGAAAAATCGACCTGAAGGTTCGATAATAAGAATTATTATTAGAAACATAACTTAGTTCTTAACCAAAAGTGCGCAACTTCCAAGGAAGCGCCCATAAAAACAGAATTTATGCTTACCTGATAAATTACTTTCTCCAACGGTGTGTCCGGTCCACGGCATCATCCTTACTTGTGGGAATATCTCTTCCCCAACAGGAAATGGCAAAGAGTCCCAGCAAAGCTGGCCATATAGTCCCTCCTAGGCTCCGCCCACCCCAGTCATTCGACCGACGGACAGGAGGAAATATATAGGAGAAACCATATGGTACCGTGGTGACTGTAGTTAGAGAAAATAATTCATCAGACCTGATTAAAAAAACCAGGGCGGGCCGTGGACCGGACACACCGTTGGAGAAAGTAATTTATCAGGTAAGCATAAATTCTGTTTTCTCCAACATTGGTGTGTCCGATCCACGGCGTCATCCTTACTTGTGGGAACCAATACCAAAGCTTTAGGACACGGATGAAGGGAGGGAGCAAATCAGGTTACCTAAACGGAAGGCACCACGGCTTGCAAAACCTTTCTCCCAAAAATAGCCTCCGAAGAAGCAAAAGTATCAAAATTGTAAAATTTGGCAAAAGTGTGCAGTGAAGACCAAGTCACTGCCTTACATATCTGGTCAACAGAAGCCTCGTTCTTGAAGGCCCATGTGGAAGCCACAGCCCTAGTGGAGTGAGCTGTGATTCTTTCAGGAGGCTGCCGTCCGGCAGTCTCATAAGCCAATCGGATGATGCTTTTAAGCCAAAAGGAAAGAGAGGTAGAAGTCGCTTTTTGACCTCTCATTTTACCAGAATAGACAACAAACAAAGAAGATGTTTGTCTGAAATCTTTTGTAGCCTCTAAATAGAATTTTAGAGCACGGACTACGTCCAAATTGTGTAACAAACGTTCCTTCTTTGAAACTGGATTCGGACATAAAGAAGGTACAACTATCTCCTGGTTAATATTCTTGTTAGAAACAACCTTTGGAAGAAAACCAGGCTTAGTACGCAAAACCACCTTATCTGCATGGAATACCAGATAGGGCGGAGAACACTGCAGAGCAGATAACTCTGAAACTCTTCTAGCAGAAGAAATAGCAACCAAAAACAAAACTTTCCAAGATAGTAACTTAATATCTATGGAATGTAAAGGTTCAAACGGAACCCCTTGAAGAACTGAAAGAACTAGATTTAGACTCCAGGGAGGAGTCAAAGGTCTGTAAACAGGCTTGATCCTAACCAGAGCCTGAACAAATGCTTGAACATCTGGCACAGCTGCCAGTCTTTTGTGTAGTAAGACAGATAAAGCAGAGATCTGTCCCTTTAGAGAACTTGCAGATAATCCTTTCTCCAAACCTTCTTGTAGAAAGGAGAGAATCTGAGGAATTTTTATCTTATTCCATGGGAATCCTTTGGATTCAAACCAACAGATATATCTTTTCCATATTTTATGGTAAATCTTTCTAGTTACCGGTTTTCTGGCCTGAACCAGAGTATCTATCACAGAATCTGAAAACCCACGCTTTGATAGAATCAAGCGTTCAATCTCCAAGCCGTCAGCTGGAGGGAGACCAGATTTGGATGTTCGAATGGACCCTGAACAAGAAGGTCTTGTCTCAAAGGTAGCTTCCATGGTGGAACCGATGACATATTCACCAGGTCTGCATACCAAGTCCTGCGTGGCCACGCAGGAGCTATCAAGATCACCGAGGCCCTCTCCTGTTTGATCCTGGCTACCAGCCTGGGAATGAGAGGAAACGGTGGAAATACATAAGCTAGGTTGAAGGTCCAAGGTGCTACTAGTGCATCTACTAGAGTCGCCTTGGGATCCCTGGATCTGGACCCGTAGCAAGGAACCTTGAAGTTCTGACGAGATGCCATCAGATCCATGTCTGGAATGGCCCATAATTGAGTTAGTTGGGCAAAGATCTCCGGGTGGAGTTCCCACTTCCCCGGATGGAATGTCTGACGACTCAGATAATCCGCTTCCCAGTTTTCCACACCTGGGATGTGGATCGCAGATAGATGGCAGGAGTGATCCTCCGCCCATTGAATTATTTTGGTCACTTCTTTCATCGCCAGGGAACTCCTTGTAACCCCCTGATGATTGATATACGCAACAGTCGTCATGTTGTCTGATTGGAATCTTATGAATCTGGCCTTTGCTAGCTGAGGCCAAGCCCTGAGAGCATTGAAGATCGCTCTTAGTTCCAGAATGTTTATCGGGAGAAGAAACTCTTCCCGAGACCATAGTCCCTGAGCTTTCAGGGATTCCCAGACCGCACCCCAGCCCACTAGACTGGCGTCGGTCGTGACAATGACCCACTCTGGTCTGCGGAAGCTCATTTCCTGGGATAGATGGTCCAGGGTCAGCCACCAACGGAGTGAATCTCTGGTCTTCTGATCTACTTGAATCATTGGAGACAAGTCTGTATAGTCCCCATTCCACTGTTTGAGCATGCACAGTTGTAATGGTCTTAGATGAATTCGTGCAAAAGGAACTATGTCCATTGCTGCAACCATCAACCCTACTACTTCCATGCACTGCGCTATGGAAGGACGTGGAACAGAATGAAGAACTTGACAAGCGCTTAGAAGTTTTTACTTTCTGACCTCTGTCAGAAAAATCCTCATTTCTAAGGAATCTATTATTGTTCCCAAGAAGGGAACTCTTGTTGACGGAGACAGAGAACTTTTTTCTATGTTCACCTTCCATCCGTGTGATCTGAGAAAGGCCAGAACGATGTCTGTATGAGCCTTTGCTTTTGACAGGGACGACGCTTGTATTAGAATGTCGTCCAAGTAAGGTACTACTGCAATGCCCCTCGGTCTTAGAACCGCTAGAAGGGACCCTAGTACCTTTGTGAAAATCCTTGGAGCAGTGGCTAACCCGAATGTGATGGGCCACAAACTGGTAATGTTTGTCCAGAAAGGCGAACCTTAGGAACTGATGATGTTCTTTGTGGATAGGAATATGTAGGTACGCATCCTTTAGATCCACGGTAGTCATAAATTGACCTTCCTGGATAGTGGGTAGAATCGTTCGAATGGTTTCCATCTTGAACGATGGTACCCTGAGAAATTTGTTTAGGATCTTCAAGTCCAAAATTGGTCTGAAAGTTCCCTCTTTTTTGGGAACTACGAACAGATTTGAATAAAATCCCATTCCTTGTTCCTTTAGTGGAACTGTTTGTATCACTCCCATCTTTAACAGATCTTCTACACAATGTAAGAACGCCTGTCTCTTTATTTGGTTTAAGGATAAGTGATACATGTGGAACCTTCCCCTTGGGGGTAGTTCCCTGAATTCAAGAAGATAACCCTGAGAAACTATTTCTAGTGCCCAGGGATCCTGAACATCTCTTGCCCAAGCCTGAGCAAAGAGAGAAAGTCTGCCCCCTACTAGATCCGGTCCCGGATCGGGGGCTACTCCTTCATGCTGTTTTGTTAGCAGCAGCAGGCTTCTTGGCCTGCTTACCCTTGTTCCAGCCTTGCATCGGTTTCCAGGCTGGTTTGGGTTGTGAGGCATTACCCTCTTGCTTAGAGGATGCAGAATTAGAGGCCGGTCCGTTCCTGAAATTGCGAAAGGAACGAAAATTAGACTTATTCTTGGCCTTGAAAGGCCTATCTTGTGGAAGGGCGTGGCCCTTTCCCCCAGTGATGTCTGAGATAATCTCTTTCAATTCTGGTCCAAATAGAGTTTTACCTTTGAAAGGGATTTTAAGCAATTTTGTCTTGGATGACACATCCGCTGACCAAGACTTTAGCCAAAGCGCTCTGCGCGCCACGATTGCAAACCCTGAATTTTTCACCGCTAAACTAGCTAATTGCAAAGCGGCATCTAAAATAAAAGAGTTAGCCAACTTAAGTGTGTGAACTCTGTCCATAACCTCCTCATATGGAGTGTCTCTACTGAGCGACTTTTCTAGTTCCTCGAACCAGAACCACGCTGCTGTATTGACAGGAACAATGCACGAAATGGGTTGTAGAAGGTAACCTTGCTGTACAAAAATCTTTTTAAGCAAACCCTCCAATTTTTTATCCATAGGATCTTTGAAAGCACAACTATCCTCAATAGGAATAGTAGTGCGCTTGTTTAGAGTAGAAACTGCCCCTTCGACCTTAGGGACTGTCTGCCATAAGTCCTTTCTGGGGTCGACCATAGGAAATAATTTCTTAAATATAGGGGGGGAACAAAAGGTATGCCGGGCTTTTCCCACTCCTTATTCACTATGTCCGCCACCCGCTTGGGTATAGGAAAAGCGTCGGGGTGCACCGGAACCTCTAGGAACTTGTCCATCTTGCATAATTTCTCTGGAATGACCAAGTTGTCACAATCATCCAGAGTAGATAACACCTCCTTAAGCAGTGCGCGGAGATGTTCTAATTTAAATTTAAATGTCACAACATCAGGTTCAGCTTGTTGAGAAATTTTTCCTGAATCTGAAATTTCCCCATCTGACAAAAACTCCCTCATGGCCACTTCAGATTGGTGTGAGGGTATGACAGAACAATTATCATCAGCGCCCTCCTGCTCTTCAGTGTTTAAAACAGAGCAATCGCGCTTTCTCTGATATGTAGGCATTTTGGATAAAATATTTGCTATGGAGTTATCCATTACAGCCGTCAATTGTTGCATGGTAATAAGCATTGGCGCGCTAGATGTACTAGGGGCCTCCTGCGTGGGCAAAACTGGTGTAGACACAGTAGGAGATGATGTAGTATCATGTTTACTCCCCTCATCTGAGGAATCATCTTGGGCAATTTCATTATCTGTGGCAGTACTGTCCTTACTTTGTTTGGACGCTATGGCACAATTATCACACAAATTTAAATGGGGAGACACATTGGCTTTCATACATATAGAACATAGCTTATCCGAAGGCACAGACATGTTAAACAGGCTTAAACTTGTCAATAAAGCACAAAAAACGTTTTAAAACAAAACCGTTACTGTCTCTTTAAATTTTAAACAGAAAACACTTTATTACTGAATATGTGAAAAAGTATGAAGGAATTGTTCAAAAATTACCAAAATTTCACCACAGTGTCTTAAAGCATTAAGAGTATTGCACACCAATTTCAGAGCTTTAACCCTTAAAATAACGGAACCGGAGCCGTTTTCAGATTTAACCCCTATACAGTCCCAGCTATAGCCTTTGCTGAGACCTAACCAAGCCCAGAGGGGAATACGATACCAAGTGACGCCTTCTAGAAACTTTTCCAGCTACTTTCAGATCCTCACACATGCATCTGCATGTCTTGCTCTCAAAAAAACAACTGCGCAGTAATGGCGCGAAAATGAGGCTCAGCCTACAACTGGGAAGGCCCCCCCCTGACTGGAAAAGGTGTCTAACATAGTGCCTGCCGTTAAAAAACGTTCCCCAAGCTTATAAATGAGAATTATCAGCATAAACATGTATAAAATGCCCAAATAAAGCAATCGATTTAGCCCATAAAAGTGTCTACCAGTTTTATAGCCCATATTAAGCCCTTTATTCTGTTTGCTTGACTAAGAAAATGGCTTACCGGTCCCCATGAGGGGAAATGACAGCCTTCCAGCATTACATGGTCTTGTTAGAAATATGGCTAGTCATACCTTAAGCAGAAAAGTCTGCTAACTGTTTCCCCCAACTGAAGTTACTTCATCTCAACAGTCCTATGTGGAAACAGCAATCGATTTTAGTTACTGTCTGCTAAAATCATCTTCCTCTCACAAACAGAAATCTTCATCCTTTTCTGTTTCAGAGTAAATAGTACATACCAGCACTATTTTAAAATAACAAACACTTGATAGAAGAATAAAAAACTACATTTAAACACCAAAAAAGAGAAAATTGCAAGTTCCAGAGAGAGAACTTCCCAAAAACGGAAATTATATCAGACGTGAGCTTATTAAAAACAAATCAAATACATCCTACCCGGATCAAAATAAAAGTAAGGCAGCACACGCGGGTGAACGCCCAAGGTGAATGGGTACACCAACAGGACCAGCCGATCAGAGGCCCCATTCACCCAAGCTCAGAACTGGAACCGATACATGAAAGAAAAAAACGGAGACATCAAGGAGATAAGCTTCATCCCCATACGTCTAACCCAGCTTGCCATCCGGCATCTAAGGTCTCGGATCCCTCGGCCCACTAGGACTGGAATCCTCTAGTACCGCCAAAACATGCCTTAGTAGAACACAAAGACATGCCAGCCTATAATGGAAGGCAAAATTATCCCTCGCTGGATCGATAAATGACCACGGTTGGGGCCCCTGAAGCCTCAGAGGCCGATGCTTCCCCAGAAGGCCGAACTGAATCAGGCGATTCCACGCCCGACGGGCCCAGCTTGACAGAACACGGACAGTACCTTAAAAATATTTCACTTGGGAGATATAAGTGAGCCAGCCCCATAGATATGGCAATGCAGAACCATGCTGTAACCTCTGGAGGAAACAAGCCACCTTCCGGAGGAGTAAAGGCCATAGAGAAACCTCCTTGCATAGCAAAGGAAGGTTCTGGGGCACGCGCCTCACCGGACATAGAATCCTCTGGGGTGGATGGCTCAATGCACTCTAAGGTCCCTGAGTCTGGAGAAGAGAGTACTCTAGAACGTGATGGGCATGGATAACCCGGGCCATTTCATATTCATCCCAAGACGCATTCTCCGCATCGGAGACATCCGTGTCTAAAAAATCAGAATCCTCCATAATCTTGGTATTTACGAAAATGACAAACACTAACTGGCACCCTTTTTACACACCCAATGGCTGGGGTACTCACCACCTCCTGTGAACCAGACAACCAACGAGCAGACTCTCTCTGTCGCCACACAGTCAGCATACCAAAGTGGAAAACAATACAACCGCACCCAGTCACAAGGTGCATCGTGCAAGTCACAAAAAGAGTGCGCCAATTGATAAGGCCTTTATGTTCCGAAAAGCCATGAGCCAAAGTATTACTACACATTAGCAGATAGAACCACATAACAAACATGATTAAAGTCCCCCTTGTTCAATAACCCCCCTCAGGAGATATTAACCCATTATTCCTATTTTAAGATAAAAGGAGTCCCACTGGGACCCTACCTTCTCTCGTTACCATTACATTCACATAATGAAATAAAATGAAACAATCTTACCGGAATCTGCGCCGTCGAACAGGAACACGGCCCTTCAAGTGAGACAGATAGTAGCCTCGCTTCTGACATGGACTTGAGTGACTAAAAGCAGGCAGCGAAACTCGTCAATGCTGATTGCCAAGGAGCTGTTAATATGAGTCGGAATGGTTTCGCAGAAAGACTCTTCCTGCTTCTCCAGACTCTAACCTTCATCCATGCTCTCACTGAGAGGCTGACAGGATTACTTATAACGCCAGTCCCATTTCGAAGAGTACTACCCTCCATTAGAGACTATCTTGAACTTCTGACACTTCTCTGCCAACCTCCTGTGACGAAAGGCAAAGAAAGACTGGGGGATGGAAGTGGGGGAGGTATTTGAAGCCTTTGGCTGGGGTGCCTTTGCCTTCTTCTGGTGGCCAGGCTCTGAATTCCCAAAAGTAATGAATGCAGCTGTGGACCCTTCCCATTTAAGAAGAAAATAAAGGTTTTGTTTTTTTATATATATTTCTCTTGTAAGGTGTATCCAGTCCACGGATCATCCATTACTTGTGGGATATTCTCATTCCCAACAGGAAGTTGCAAGAGGACACCCACAGCAGAGCTGTTATATAGCTCCTCCCCTAACTGCCATATCCAGTCATTCTCTTGCAACTCAACACGCATGGAGGTAGTAAGAGAGAGTGGTGAAATATAGTTAGTTTTTTATCTTCAATCAAAAGTTTGTTATTTTAAATGGTACCGGAGTTGTACTATTTTATCCCAGGCAGTAAATAGAAGAAGAATCTGCCTGAGTTTTCTATGATCTTAGCAGGTTGTAACCAAGATCCATTGCTGTTCTCACATATGTCTGAGGAGAGAGGTAACTTCAGCGGGAGAATGGCGTGCAGGTTACTCTGCTATGAGGTATGTGCAGTTACAATTTTTTCTAGAAATGGAAAATGCTAGAAAATGCTGCTGATACCGGATTAATGTAAGTTAAGCCTGAATACAGTGATTTAATAGTGACTGGTATCATGCTTACTCTCAGGGGTAATACCCTTATAAAATTGCAATATAAAACGTTTGCTGGCATGTTTATTCGTTTTTATATATGCTTTGGTGATAAAACTTTATTGGGGCCTAGTTTTTTCCACATGGCTGGCTTAAATTTTGCCTAGAAACAGTTTCCTGAGGCTTTCCACTGTTGTAGTATAAAAGTTACAGATGTTGCAGTTAAAATTACAAACTGTGACATCCAGCTTCCCTCAGGAGTCCCCTGTATGCTATAGGACATCTCTAAAGGGCTCAAAGGCTTTCCAAAGTCGTTTATTGGGGAAGGTAGGGCCACAGCAGGCTGTGGCAGTTTGTTGTGTCTGTTAAAAAAATGTCTATATCGTTTTTTTGATCCGTTTTTTGAATTAAGGGGTTAATCATCCATTTGCAAGTGGGTGCAATGCTCTGTTAACTTATTACATACACTGTAAAAATTTTGTTTGATTTACTGCCTTTTTTCACTGATTTTCAAATTTTGACAAAATTTGTTTCTCTTAAAGGCACAGTACCGTTTTTTATATTTGCTTGTTAACTTGATTTAAAGTGTTTTCCAAGCTTGCTAGTCTCATTGCTAGTCTGTACAAACATGTCTGACATAGAGGAAACTCCTTGTTCATTATGTTTAAAAGCCATGGTGGAACCCCCTCTTAGAATGTGTACCAAATGTACTGATTTCACTTTAAGCAATAAAGATCATATTCTGTCTTTATAAAAATTTATCACCAGAGGAATCTGACGAGGGGGAAGTTATGCCGACTAACTCTCCCCACGTGTCAGATCCTTTGACTCCCGTTCAAGGGACTCACGCTCAAATGGCGCCAAGCACATCTAGGGCGCCCATAGCGATTACTTTACAAGACATGGTGGCAGTCATGGATAATACACTGTCAGCGGTATTAGCCAGACTACCTGAATTTAGAGGTAAGCGAGATAGCTCTGGGGATAGACGAAATGCAGAGCATACTGACGCTTTAAGAACCATGTCTGATACTGCCTCACAATATGCAGAAGCTGAGGAAGGAGAGCTTCAGTCTGTGGGTGATGTTTCTGACTCAGGAAAGATGATGCAACCCGATTCTGATATTTCTACATTTAAATTTAAGCTTGAACACCTCCGCATGTTTCTCAGGGAGGTTTTAGCTGCTCTGAATGACTGGGATACAATTGCAGTGCCAGAAAAACATAATTTATGCTTACCTGATAAATTCCTTTCTTCTGTAGTGTGATCAGTCCACGGGTCATCATTACTTGTGGGATATTAACTGCTCCCCTACAGGAAGTGCAAGAGGATTCACCCAGCAGAGTTGCTATATAGCTCCTCCCCTCTACGTGACCTCCAGTCATTCGACCAAGGACCAACGAGAAAGGAGAAGCCAAGGGTGTAGTGGTGACTGGAGTATAATTTAAAAAATATTTACCTGCCTTAAAAAACAGGGCGGGCCGTGGACTGATCACACTACAGAAGAAAGGAATTTATCAGGTAAGCATAAATTATGTTTTCTTCTGTTAAGTGTGATCAGTCCACGGGTCATCATTACTTGTGGGATACCAATACCAAAGCAAAAGTACACGGATGACGGGAGGGATAGGCAGGCTCTTTATACAGAAGGAACCACTGCCTGAAGAACCTTTCTCCCAAAAATAGCCTCCGAGGAAGCAAAAGTGTCAAATTTGTAAAATTTGGAAAAAGTATGAAGCGAAGACCAAGTTGCAGCCTTGCAAATCTGTTCAACAGAGGCCTCATTCTTAAAGGCCCAAGTGGAAGCCACAGCTCTAGTGGAATGAGCTGTAATTCTTTCAGGAGGCTGCTGTCCAGCAGTCTCATAAGCTAAACGAATTATGCTACGAAGCCAAAAAGAGAGAGAGGTAGCAGAAGCTTTTTGACCTCTCCTCTGACCAGAGTAAATGACAAACAGGGAAGACGTTTGTCGAAAATCTTTAGTTGCCTGTAAATAAAATTTAAGGGCACGAACTACATCCAGATTGTGCAAAAGACGTTCCTTCCTCGAAGAAGGATTTGGGCACAAGGATGGAACAACAATCTCCTGATTGATATTCCTGTTAGTGACTACCTTAGGTAAGAACCCAGGCTTAGTACGCAGAACTACCTTATCCGAGTGAAAAATCAAATAAGGAGAATCACAATGTAAGGCTGATAACTCAGAGACTCTTCGAGCCGAGGAAATAGCCATTAAAAATAGAACTTTCCAAGATAACAACTTTATATCAATGGAATGAAGGGGTTCAAACGGAACACCCTGTAAAACGTTAAGAACAAGGTTTAAACTCCATGGTGGAGCCACAGCTTTAAACACAGGTTTAATCCTGGCCAAAGCCTGACAAAAAGCCTGAACGTCTGGAACTTCTGACAGACGCTTGTGTAACAGAATGGACAGAGCTGAGATCTGTCCCTTTAAGGAACTAGCGGATAACCCCTTTTCTAAACCTTCTTGTAGAAAAGACAATATCCTAGGAATCCTAACCTTACTCCAAGAGTAACCTTTGGATTCGCACCAATATAGGTATTTACGCCATATTTTATGGTAAATCTTTCTGGTAACAGGCTTCCTAGCCTGTATTAAGGTATCAATAACTGACTCAGAAAAACCACGCTTTGATAAGATCAAGCGTTCAATTTCCAAGCAGTCAGCTTCAGTGAAGTTAGATTTTGATGTTTGAAAGGACCCTGAATCAGAAGGTCCTGTTTCAGAGGTAACGACCAAGGTGGACAGAATGACATGTCCACCAGATCTGTATACCAAGTCCTGCGTGGCCATGCAGGCGCTATTAGAATCACTGATGCTTTCTCCTGTTTGATTCTGGCAATCAATCGAGGAAGCATCGGGAAAGGTGGAAACACATGAGCCATCCTGAAGGTCCATGGTGCTGTCAAGGCATCTATCAGGACCGCTCCCGGATCCCTGGATCTGGACCCGTAGCGCGGAAGCTTGGCGTTCTGTCGAGACGCCATGAGATCTATCTCTGGTTTGCCCCAACGTCGAAGTATTTGGGCAAAGACCTCTGGATGAAGTTCCCACTCCCCCGGATGAAAAGTCTGACGACTTAAGAAATCCGCCTCCCAGTTCTCCACTCCCGGGATGTGGATTGCAGACAGGTGGCAAGAGTGAGACTCTGCCCAGCGAATTATCTTCGATACTTCCATCATTGCTAGGGAGCTTCTTGTCCCTCCCTGATGGTTGATATAAGCTACAGTCGTGATGTTGTCCGACTGGAACCTGATGAACCCCCGAGTTGCTAACTGGGGCCAAGCCAGAAGAGCATTGAGGACTGCTCTCAATTCCAGAATGTTTATTGGAAGAAGACTCTCCTCCTGATTCCATAGTCCCTGAGCCTTCAGAGAATTCCAGACAGCGCCCCAACCTAGTAGGCTGGCGTCTGTTGTTACAATTGACCAGTCTGGCCTGCTGAATGGCATTCCCCTGGACAGATGTGGCCGATAAAGCCACCATAGAAGAGAATTTCTGGTCTCTTGAATGGAATGAAGGACACGGCATGCACTTTGAAGTTTTGTTAACCTGTCCTCTGTCAGGTAAATCTTCATTTCTACAGAATCTATCAGAGTCCCCAGGAAGGGAACTCTTGTGAGTGGAAAGAGAGAACTTTTCTCTTCGTTCACTTTCCATCCATGCGACCTTAGAAATGCCAGTACTATCTCTGTATGAGATTTGGCAGTTTGAAAGCTTGAAGCTTGTATCAGTATGTCGTCTAAGTACCGAGCTACTGAAATTCCTCGCGGTCTTAGTACCGCCAGAAGAGTGCCCAGAACCTTTGTGAAGATTCTTGGAGCCGTAGCCAGTCCGAATGGAAGAGCTACAAACTGGTAATGCCTGTCTAAAAAGGCAAACCTTAGATACCGGTAATGACTTCTGTGAATCGGTATGTGAAGGTAAGCATCCTTTAAATCCACTGTGGTCAAGTACTGACCCTCTTGGATCATGGGCAAAATTGTTCGAATAGTTTCCATCTTGAACGATGGAACTCTTAGGAATTTGTTTAGGATCTTTAAATCCAAGATTGGCCTGAAGGTACCCTCTTTTTTGGGAACTACAAACAGATTTGAGTAAAACCCTTGTCCTTGTTCCAACCGCGGAACTGGATGGATCACTCCCATTAATAAAAGATCTTGTACGCAGCGTAGAAACGCTTCCTTCTTTGTTAGGTTTGTTGACAACCTTGACAGATGAAATCTCCCTCTTGGGGGAGAGGATTTGAAGTCCAGAAGGTATCCCTGAGATATGATCTCTAACGCCCAGGGATCCTGAACATCTCTTGCCCAAGCCTGGGCGAAGAGGGAAAGTCTGCCCCCCACTAGATCCGGTCCCGGATCGGGGGCCCTCAATTCATGCTGTCTTAGGGGCAGCAGCAGGTTTTCTGGCCTGTTTGCCCCTGTTCCAGGACTGGTTAGGTTTCCAGCCTTGTCTGTAGCGAGCAACAGCTCCTTCCTGTTTTGGTGCAGAGGAAGTTGATGCTGCTCCTGCTTTGAAATTACGAAAGGAACGAAAATTGGACTGTCTAGCCTTGGCTTTGGCCTTGTCCTGAGGCAGGGCATGACCTTTACCTCCTGTAATGTCATCAATAATCTCTTTCAAGCCGGGCCCGAATAAGGTCTGCCCTTTGAAAGGAATATTAAGCAATTTAGATTTAGACGTAACATCAGCTGACCAGGATTTTAGCCACAGAGCTCTGCGTGCCTGAATGGCGAATCCTGAATTTTTAGCCGCAAGTTTAGTTAAATGTACTACGGCATCTGAAATAAATGAATTAGCTAACTTAAGGAATTTAAGTTTGTGTGTGATGTCATCTAGTGTGGATGATTGAAGTGTCTCTTCCAGAGACTCAAACCAAAATGCTGCTGCAGCCGTGACAGGCGCAATACATGCAAGAGGTTGCAATATAAACCCTTGTTGAACAAACATTTTCTTAAGGTAACCCTCTAATTTTTTATCCATTGGATCTGAAAAAGCACAGCTATCCTCCACTGGGATAGTGGTACGCTTAGCTAAAGTAGAAACTGCTCCCTCCACCTTAGGGACCATTTGCCATAAGTCCCGTGTGGCGGCGTCTATTGGAAACATTTTTCTGAATATAGGAGGGGGTGAGAAAGGCACACCGGGTCTATCCCACTCCTTAGTAACAATGTCAGTAAGTCTCTTAGGTATAGGAAAAACGTCAGTACTCGTCGGTACCGCAAAATATTTATCCAACCTACACATTTTTTCTGGGATTGCAACTGTGTTACAATCATTCAGAGCCGCTAATACCTCCCCTAGTAACACACGGAGGTTCTCAAGCTTAAATTTAAAATTTGAAATGTCTGAGTCCAGTTTATTTGGATCAGAACCGTCACCCACAGAATGAAGCTCTCCGTCTTCATGTTCTGCAAACTGTGACGCAGTATCAGACATGGCCCTTGCATTATCAGCGCACTCTGTTCTCATCCCAGAGTGATCACGTTTACCTCTTAGTTCTGGTAGTTTAGCCAAAACTTCAGTCATAACAGTAGCCATATCTTGTAATGTGATTTGTAATGGCCGCCCAGATGCACTCGGCGCTACAATATCACGCACCTCCTGAGCGGGAGATGCAGGTACTGACACGTGAGGCGAGTTAGTCGGCATAACTCTCCCCTCGTTGTTTGGTGAAATATGTTCAATTTGTACAGATTGACTATTTTTTAAAGTAGCATCAATACATTTAGTACATAAATTTCTATTGGGCTCCACTTTGGCATTAACACATATAGCACAGATATCTTCCTCTGAATCAGACATGTTTAACACACTAGCAAATAAACAGCAACTTGGAAATACTTTTCAAAGTAATTTACAAATAATATGAAAACGAACTGTGCCTTTAAGAAGCACAGAAAAATATTATAACAGATAAAATAATTAAGTTATAGCATCAATCTTTGTCAGAATATACAGTTTTAGCAAAGGATTGTTCCCCTCAGCAAATGATAACTAACCCAGGCAGCAGAAAAAAAATACACAAATAAACGTTTTTTATATCACAGTCAATACAATCAGCACAGCTCTGCTGTATGATTACTTCCCTCAAAAAAGACTCTTGAGATCCCTGAACTCTGTAGAGATGAACCGGATCATGCAGGAAGAAAATGAACCTCTGACTGAGTTTTTCTGATGCATAGTGAAAGCACCAAAATGGCCCCTCCCCCACACACATAACAGTGAGAGGGATCAGTGAACTGCTCTAATTTAAATCAAAACTATTGCCAAGTGGAAAAAAAGTGCCCAAAACATTTTTTTCACCCAGTACCTCAGAGAAAAAAACGTTTTTACATGCCAGCAAAAAAACATTTTACCTCAATAATTAATTGTCATTTAAAACCTATTGCAAGTCCCTGCAAAATAGGTTAAGTCTATGTATACAGTTTAAAAGCCAGAGAAGTACCATTTCCCAGAAAACTGAAGTGTAAAATATACATACATGACAGCCTGATATCAGCTACATCTACTGCATTCAAGGCTGAGTTTACATTATAACGGTATGGCAGGATTTTCTCATCAATTCCATGTCAGAAAATAATAAACTGCTACATACCTCTTTGCAGATTAATCTGCCTGCTGTCCCCTGATCTGAAGTTTACCTCACTCCTCAGATGGCCGAGAAACAGCAATATGATCTTAACTACTCCGGCTAAAATCATAGAAAAACTCAGGTAGATTCTTCTTCAAATTCTACCAGAGAAGGAATAACACACTCCGGTGCTATTATAAAATAACAAACTTTTGATTGAAGATATAAAAACTAAATATATCACCATAGTCCTCTCACACATCCTATCTAGTCGTTGGGTGCAAGAGAATGACTGGAGGTGACGTAGAGGGGAGGAGCTATATAGCAACTCTGCTGGGTGAATCCTCTTGCACTTCCTGTAGGGGAGCAGTTAATATCCCACAAGTAATGATGACCCGTGGACTGATCACACTTAACAGAAGAAAATTGTGTAGAATGGATAAATACTATTCAGTGCTGGTGTGTACTGATGTTTTTCCAATACCTAAAAGGTTTACAGAAATTATTAATAAGGAATGGGATAGACCAGGTGTGACGTTCTCTTCCCCTCCTATTTTTAGAAAAATGTTTCCAATAGACGCCACCACACGGGACTTATGACAGACAGTTCCTAAGGTGGAGGGAGCAGTTTCTACTTTAGCAAAGCGTACTACTATCCCTGTCGAGGACAGTTGTGCTTTTTTAGATCCAATGGATAAAAAATTAGAAGGTTACCTTAAGAAAATGTTTATTCAATAAGGTTTTATCCTACAGCCCCTTGCATGCATTGCTCCTGTCACTGCTGCGGCGGCGTTCTGGTTTGAGTCTCTGGAAGAGGCTTTACAGGTAGCGACTCCATTGGATGACATACTTGGCAAGCTTAGAGCACTTAAGCTAGCCAATTCCTTTGTTTTCTGATGCCATTGTTCATTTGACTAAACTAACGGCTAAGAATTCTGGTTTTGCTATACAGGCGCGCAGGGCGCTATGGCTTAAATCATGGTCAGCTGACGTGACTTCAAAATCTAAGCTGCTTAACATTCCCTTCAAGGGGCAGACCCTATTCGGGCCTGGTTTGAAGGAGATTATTGCTGATATCACTGGAGGAAAAGGTCATGCCCTTCCTCAGGACAGGTCCAAATCAAGGGCCAAACAGTCTAATTTTCGTGCCTTTCAAAACTTCAAGGCAAGTGCGGCATCAACTTCCTCTAATGCAAACAAGAGGGAACTTTTGCTCAGTCCAAGACGGTCTGGAGACCAAACCAGACCTGGGACAAAGGTAAGCAGGCAAAAAAGCCTGCTGCTGCCTCTAAGACAGCATGAAGGAATGGCCCTCTATCCGGTAACGGATCTAGTAGGGGGCAGACTTTCGCTCTTCGCCCAGGCGTGGGCAAGAGATGTCCAGGATCCCTGGGTGTTGGAAATTATATCCCAGGGATATCTTCTGGACTTCAAAGCTTCCCCCCCAAAAGGGAGATTTCACCTTTCACAATTATCTGCAAACCAGATAAAGAGAGAGGCATTCTTACACTGTGTACGAGACCTCCTAGTTATGGGAGTGATCCATCCAGTTCCAAAGGAGGAACAGGGACAGGGTTTTTACTCAAATCGGTTTGTGGTTCCCAAAAAAGAGGGAACCTTCAAACCAATTTTGGATCTATAGATCTTAAAAAGATTCCTAAGAGTTCAATCATTCAAGATGGAAACTATTCGTACCATCCTACTTATGATCCAGGAGGGTCAATATATGACTACAGTGGATTTAAAGGATGCTTATCTTCACATTCCGATAACAAAGATCATCATCGGTTTCTCAGGTTTGCCTTTCTAGACAGGCATTACCAGTTTGTAGCTCTTCCCTTTGGATTAGCTACAGCCCCAAGAATCTTTACAAAGGTTCTAGGGTCGCTTCTGGCGGTCCTAAGGCCGCGGGGCATAGCAATGGCCCCTTATTTAGACGACATCCTGATACAGGCGTCAAACTTCCAAATTGCCAAGTCTCATACGGACGTAGTACTGGCATTTCTGAGATCGCATTGGTGGAAAGTGAACGAGGAAAAGAGTTCTCTATCCCCACTCACAAGAGTTTCCTTCCTAGGGATAGATTCTGTAGAAATGAAAATTTACCTGACGGAGTCTAGGTTATCAAAGCTTCTAAATTCCTGCCGTGTTCTTCATTCCATTCCGCGCCCTTCGGTGGCTCAGTGCATGGAAGTAATCGGCTTAATGGTTGCGGCAATGGACATAGTGCCGTTTGCCCGCCTACATCTCAGACCGCTGCAACTATGCATGCTCAGTCAGTGGAACGGGGATTACACAGATTTGTCCCCTCTACTAAATCTGGATCAAGAGACCAGGGATTCTCTTCTCTGGTGGCTATCTCGGGTCCATCTGTCCAAAGGTATGACCTTTCGCAGGCCAGATTGGACAATTGTAACAACAGATGCCAGCCTTCTAGGTTGGGGTGCAGTCTGGAACTCCCTGAAGGCTCAGGGATCGTGGACTCAGGAGGAGACACTCCATCCAATAAATATTCTGGAAGAGCGATATTCAATGCTCTTCAGGCTTGGCTTCAGTTAGCAACTCTGAGGTACATCAGATTTCAGTCGGACAACATCACAACTGTGGCTTACATCAACCATCAAGGGGGAACAAGAAGTTCCCTAGCGATGTTAGAAGTCTCAAAGATAATTCGCTGGGCAGAGACTCACTCTTGCCACCTATCAGCTATCCATATCCAAGGTGTAGAGAACTGGGAGGCGGATTTTTTAAGTCGTCAGACTTTTCATCCGGGAGAGTGGGAACTCCATCCGGAGGTGTTTGCACAATTGATTCATCGTTGGGGCAAACCAGAACTGGATCTCATGGCGTCTCGCTAGAACGCCAAGCTTCTTTGTTACGGATCCAGGTCCAGGGATCCCAAGGCGACGCTAAAAGATGCTCTCGAAGCGCCCTGGTCTTTCAACCTGGCTTATGTGTTTCCACCGTTTCCTCTGCTCCCTCGACTGATTGCCAAGGTCAAGCAGGAGAGAGCATCAGTGATTTTGATAGCGCCTTCGTGGCCACGCAGGACCTGGTATGCAGATCTGGTGGACATGTCATCCTTTCCACCATGGACTCTGCCTCTGAGACAGGACCTTCTACTTTAGGGTTCTTTCAACCATCCAAATCTAATTTCTCTGAGACTGACTGCCTGGAGATTGAACGCTTGATTTTATCAAAGCGTGGCTTCTCCGAGTCAGTCATTGATACCTTAATACAGGCACGAAAGCCTGTCACCAGGAAAATTTACCATAAAATATGGCGTACATATCTTTATTGGTGTGAATCCAAGGGTTAGGATTCCCAGGATATTATCTTTTCTCCAAGATGGTTTGGAAAAAGGATTGTCAGCTAGTTCCTTAAAAGGACAGATTTCTGCTCTGTCTATTCTTTTGCACAAGCGTCTGGCAGATGTTCCAGACGTTCAGGCATTTTGTCAGGCTTTGGTTAGAATCAAGCCTGTGTTTAAACCTGTTGCTCCCCCATGGAGCTTAAATTTGGTTCTTAAGGTTCTTCAAGGAGTTCCGTTTGAACCTCTTCATTCCATAGATATCAAACTTTTATCTTGGAAAGTTCTGTTTTTGGTAGCTATTTCCTCGGCTCATAGAGTCTCTGAGTTATCTGCTTTACAATGTGATTCTCCTTATCTGATCTTCCATACGGATAAGGTAGTCCTGCGTACCAAACCTGGGTTTTTACCTAAGGTGGTATCTAACAAGAATATCAATCAAGAGATTGTTGTTCCAATCCTTGTGTCCTAATCCTTCTTCAAAGAAGGAACGTCTATTACACAATCTGGACGTGGTTCGTGCTTTAAAGTTTTACTTACAAGCTACTAAAGATTTTTGTCAAACATCTGCTTTGTTTGTTGTCTACTCTGGACAGAGGAGAGGTCAAAAGGCTTCTGCAACCTCTCTTTCTTTTTGGCTAAGAAGCATAATCCGCTTAGCCTATGAGACTGCTGGCCAGTAGCCTCCTGAAAGGATTACAGCTCATTCTACTAGAGCTGTGGCTTCCACTTGGGCCTTTAAAAATTAGGCTTCTGTTGAACAGATTTGCAAGGCGGCGACTTGGTCTTCGCTTCATACTTTTTCAAAATTCTACAAATTTGATACTTTTGCTTCTTCGGAGGCTATTTTTGGGAGAAAGGTTTTACAGGCAGTGGTACCTTCCGTTTAAGTACCTGCCTTGTCCCTCCCTTCATCCGTGTACTTTAGCTTTGTTATTGGTATCCCACAAGTAATGGATGATCCGTGGACTGGATACACCTTACAAGAGAAAACACAATTTATGCTTACCTGATAAATTTATTTCTCTTGTGGTGTATCCAGTCCACGGCCCGCCCTGTCATTTTAAGGCAGGTAATTTTTTCATTTAAACTACAGTCACCACAGCACCCTATGGTTTCTCCTTTCTCTGTGTGATTTTGGTCGAATGACTGGATATGACAGTTAGGGGAGGAGCTATATAACAGCTCTGCTGTGGGTGTCCTCTTGCAACTTCCTGTTGGGAATGAGAATATCCCACAAGTAATGGATGATCCGTGGACTGGACACACCACAAGAGAAATAAATTTATCAGGTAAGCATAAATTGTGTTTTTTTATGAACTGTACGATCCCCCATAACCCCCCAACATCCCTGATCCCAGCCAAACAGCTCTCTTAGCCTCCCCCCTCGACCTATTGGCCGCCATCTTAGCTGTCCGCTAGTACCCAGTTTACTTACAAATTTCCTAAAAAAAATATCCCTTTCAAAACAATTTTTTCCCTCTCCCTTTCTCTTTCCCTCCTTCGGCATATGTTGATGTCCGTGCGTGCGCACGCGTGGGCTCCCGAGCCCGTCCCCCGCCTTCACGCACGCTCCCGAAAACTCAGGAACAGTATCCGGAACACGCACCAGTGATGGGCCGCCCACCCGCCTCCCTGCTATGGCTCCCACCCACCAGCCATCAGCACCATCGCTGGCTAATGCAGAGAGGGCCACAGAGTGGCATCAGATGCTTAAAAAAGGTCATTGCAGGATGCCTCAATATTGAGGCATCACTGCAATAACCTGAAAGCGTCTGGAAGCGATCGCAATCGCTTCCAGCGCTTGAAAACCCTGAGGTCGTACATCCTTGGTCATTAAGTGACAGTTTTTGTAGGCTGTACCCTGTATGTCCTTGGTCGTTAAGGGGTTAAATAGCATATATTTTTTGGGTGTATAATGTCGCTTCAAGTGAATTGGAAAGTTGTTTAACATTGGTTGATCTGAATCATGAAAGAAAAAAAAGTCCTGAGGCTAGCTAAAAATACATGAGCTCCAAGTAGTACCACTACTTGCCATTTATGTATATAGCTGTCACGATATTGAAGTATACTTACAAAGTGTGTGTTAGTTTTACACATTAGCTGACAGTCTGCCAACACCACTAACTACGAAGTGTGTGTCAGTTTTACACAACAGCTAGCAGTCTGCCAACATTACTAACTACGAATATTCAGCAAACACACACACTAACGTTGTAAGGAGTTCAGTTAAGCACAAGTCTAATATACTGTCATTTCACCAAGCAACATAACATTGCTGGCACCTAATTATACTGATAGATTAGACATTCGGTTCACGTAATACTGTTTAGTGTATCAACATTGCTCTTGATAGATACATAAACAGCTACTTATTTTAGCACTTTAAGTGTTTTAAGTTTCTAACCAAGTATAAGCGATTGTAGCATGGACCTACTATAAGCACTACAGATTACAGAATACTCGACTGTGTATATAGTGAATGAATAAAGTCTATGCAACATTTGTCAGCTTGCTAACACTTTTATTACCAATATTGTAGCTATTGTTATTATTACCTCTGTAAGGGGTCTATTCATTGAGCATAGTTATATTCACAACTCACTAGAAGCAATAGTCTCATATAGCAATTAAGACAAACTTTAGGTCTCAAACATAAGTATTATACTTGAGATTTTTATAGAGTATTACTTGCAGATTAAAGCTATTGTCAATATTACCTCTGTAAGGGCTACATTTATTGAGTCTGAGTATATTTACAACTCACTAGAAGCAATAGTCTCTTATAGCAGACAAACTTGATGTCTCCAATATAAGTATAATATTTGAGATCTATACAGCATAACTTGCAGACTAAAGCTACCTTTATAAATCCTATGAATTAATCTATTGAACTTTATTCAATGTGCAACAAATAATACTCCAAGCCTTGTGTAAAAACTTAATAATACTATAACAATCCTTCAGTGGGGGATCCAATATCAAGTCCCTATTAGCCCTCCTATTGTATTTGGGAGAACACATTGGTTAATCCACTGACTTTGTGATACATTCCCACTATACCCAGGTTTATATAATCTATACTAATAAGTATTTTTTGAGACTCCTGAGTGTGATTTTAAATGTGTGTTTTCCAATTTTATTTTTTTGCCTCTAATAAAAGTTAATTTTTAAATTAAGACAGTTTCACCCGACAGTTTTGTCTATGTTCTTGCACATCCATGTTTGGACTTTCTGAATGTTATCCCATGACTCTACAGAGCTATTCCCCTGAGTGCTATAAATGTAGTCTTTTTTCTTGATATGGCTTACTCAGCCTATTTTGAAGTCTGTTTGTGTATTCCTTCACTACATAGCACCAATTTTCCTTTACTGGATTAACGTGGTTGATTTCACATTTAATATTAGGAATATAGGGGATATATGACAATTGTGTGTTTGTAGTACCATTGGTTACTCTCTCTCCCCCCTTTTTTTGAAACCCCTTCAAGAAGGCTGCTGTTCCCTGTATGTCGGTAATTGGGTCTTCACTGAGGTGGGAGGGAGGAAAATAGGCTTCTGTTAAAATGTTTGATTAAACTTTCTGCCTTTCTCCAAATGGTGGTTTTATAAATTAGTGGTTAATCATCTAATGCATTATGTGCTGTCAATATGAATGTGAAAAGAGAAAAGAAAGTTTAAATACTTTGGCAAAATTCTGCTAAAAAATGTAAGCAAATAAACAGACCGTGTATTCAAAAATATGTCAAATGTTGTCATATAGTGTTATTCGGATATTTAAGAATTATGAACAACTCACAACAGACCGTTGCTAATTTTGTCAAGTCATTTATAAATTTCAAAGATTTCTAGCTGGTAACATTTAAAGGTGATTTAAAAACTGAACAGCACTCTCTAGTTTGCAACAGTAGTATAAAGGTAATATTAAAACAACCAACATACAAACAAAATAAATAAATAAATATTGTTAAACAGGATCCCCCCCCCCATTAACTGCAAAATATAAGAAAAATTATATTCACATACCTGGAAGGGAAGATATTCCTAAATGCTGAGCATAGCTGACGGGTTCTAAACTCATCCTGCCAAAACAAACAATTCCAAAAAGGGTCATGCACAAAAATTGTATCCTCAAAACAATGAATTTGATTACAATGAAGTGGGGACCACTGTGTATGTCCTAGTAGTAAGACCTTAAAGGGACACTGAACCCAATTTTTTCTTTTGTGATTCAGATAGAGCAGGTAATTTTAAGCAACTTTCTAATTTACTCCTATTATCAAATTTTCTTAATTCTCTTGGTATCTTTATTTGAAAAGCAAGAATGTAAGTTTAGATGCCGGACCATTTTTTGTGAACAACCTGGGTTGTTCTTGCTGATTGGTGGATAAATTCACCCACCAATAAACAAGTGCTGTCCAGTGTGCTGAACAAAAAAAAAAAAAAAAAAAAAAAAAAGCTTAGATGCCTTCTTTTTCACATAAAGATAGCGAGAGAACAAAGAAAAAATTATAATAGGAGTAAATTAGAAAGTTGCTTAAAATTGCATGCTCTATCTGAATCATGAAAGAAAAAAAACACAATTTATGCTTACCTGATAAATTTATTTCTCTTGTGGTGTATCCAGTCCACGGATCATCCATTACTTGTGGGATATTCTCATTCCCAACAGGAAGTTGCAAGAGGACACCCACAGCAGAGCTGTAATATAGCTCCTCCCCTAACTGTCATAGCCAGTCATTCGACCGAAAACAAGCCGAGAAAGGAGGAACCATAGGGTGCAGTGGTTACTGTAGTTTAAATTTAAAAATTACCTGCCTTAAAATGACAGGGCGGGTCGTGGACTGGATACACCACAAGAGAAATAAATTTATCAGGTAAGCATTTTGTAAGGTGTATCCAGTCCACGGATCATCCATTACTTGTGGGATACCAATACCAAAGCTAAAGTACACGGATGAAGGGAGGGACAAGGCAGGAACTTAAATGGAAGGAACCACTGCCCGTAAAACCTTTCTCCCAAATATAGCCTCCGAAGAAGAAGCAAAAGTATCAAATTTGTAAAATTTTTAAAAAAACATAATTTATGCTTACCTGATAAATTCCTTTCTTCTGTTGTGTGATCAGTCCACGGGTCATCATTACTTCTGGGATATAACTCCTCCCCAACAGGAAATGCAAGAGGATTCACCCAGCAGAGCTGCATATAGCTCCTCCCCTCTACGTCACTCCCAGTCATTCGACCAAGAATCAACGAGAAAGGAGAAACCAAGGGTGAAGTGGTGACTGGAGTATAATTTAAAAGATATTTACCTGCCTTAAAAAACAGGGCGGGCCGTGGACTGATCACACAACAGAAGAAAGGAATTTATCAGGTAAGCATAAATTATGTTTTCTTCTGTTATGTGTGATCAGTCCACGGGTCATCATTACTTCTGGGATACCAATACCAAAGCAAAAGTACACGGATGACGGGAGGGATAGGCAGGCTCATTATACAGAAGGAACCACTGCCTGAAGAACCTTTCTCCCAAAAATAGCCTCCGAAGAAGCAAAAGTGTCAAATTTGTAAAATTTGGAAAAAGTATGAAGCGAAGACCAAGTTGCAGCCTTGCAAATCTGTTCAACAGAGGCCTCATTCTTAAAGGCCCAAGTGGAAGCCACAGCTCTAGTAGAATGAGCTGTAATTCTTTCAGGAGGCTGCTGTCCAGCAGTCTCATAGGCTAAACGAATTATGCTACGAAGCCAGAAGGAGAGAGAGGTAGCCGAAGCCTTATGACCTCTCCTCTGACCAGAGTACACGACAAACAGGGAAGACGTTTGTCGAAAATCCTTAGTTGCCTGCAAGTAGAACTTGAGGGCACGAACTACATCCAGATTGTGTAGAAGACGTTCCTTCTTTGAAGAAGGATTCGGGCACAGGGAAGGAACCACGATCTCTTGATTGATGTTCCTGTTAGTGACTACCTTAGGTAAGAACCCAGGTTTTGTACGCAGAACTACCTTATCTGAATGAAAAATCAAATAAGGAGAATCACAATGTAAAGCTGATAACTCAGAGACTCTCCGAGCCGAAGAAATAGCCATTAAAAATAACACTTTCCAAGATAACAACTTTATATCAATGGAATGAAGGGGTTCAAACGGAACTCCTTGTAGAACGTTAAGAACAAGGTTTAAACTCCATGGCGGAGCAACAGTTTTAAACACAGGCTTGATCCTAGCTAAAGCCTGACAAAAGGCCTGGACATCTGGATTTTCTGACAGACGCCTGTGTAACAAGATGGACAGAGCTGAGATCTGTCCCTTTAATGAACTAGCCGATAAACCCTTTTCTAAACCTTCTTGTAGAAAGGACAATATCCTAGGAATCCTAACCTTACTCCAGGAGTAACCTTTGGATTCGCACCAGTATAGGTATTTACGCCATATCTTATGGTAAATCCTTCTGGTAACAGGCTTCCTAGCCTGTATCAGGGTATCAATAACCGACTCAGAAAAACCACGTTTTGATAAAATCAAGCGTTCAATTTCCAAGCAGTCAGCTTCAGAGAAGTTAGATTTTGATGTTCGAATGGACCCTGTATCAGAAGGTCCTGTCTTAGAGGTAGAGACCAAGGCGGACAGGATGACATGTCCACTAGATCTGCATACCAAGTCCTGCGTGGCCATGCAGGCGCTATTAGAATCACTGATGCTCTCTCCTGTTTGATTTTGGCAATCAATCGAGGAAGCAGCGGGAAGGGTGGAAACACATAAGCCATCCCGAAGTTCCAAGGTGCTGTCAAAGCATCTATCAGAACCGCTCCCGGATCCCTGGATCTGGACCCGTAGCGAGGAAGTTTGGCGTTCTGGCGAGACGCCATGAGATCTATCTCTGGTTTGCCCCAACTTCGAAGTATTTGGGCAAAGACCTCCGGATGAAGTTCCCACTCCCCCGGATGAAAAGTCTGGCGACTCAAGAAATCCGCCTCCCAGTTCTCCACTCCCGGGATGTGGATTGCTGACAGGTGGCAAGAGTGAGACTCTGCCCAGCGAATTATCTTTGATACTTCCATCATTGCTAGGGAGCTTCTTGTCCCTCCTTGATGGTTGATGTAAGCTACAGTCGTGATGTTGTCCGACTGAAACCTGATGAACCCCCGAGTTTTTAACTGGGGCCAAGCCAGAAGGGCATTGAGAACTGCTCTCAATTCCAGAATGTTTATTGGCAGGAGACTTTCCTCCTGATTCCATTGTCCCTGAGCCTTCAGAGAATTCCAGACAGCGCCCCAACCTAGTAGGCTGGCGTCTGTTGTTACAATTGTCCAGTCCGGCCTGCTGAATGGCATCCCCCTGGACAGATGTGGCCGAGAAAGCCACCATAGAAGAGAGTTTCTGGTCTCTTGATCCAGATTCAGAGTAGGGGACAAGTCTGAGTAATCCCCATTCCACTGACTCAGCATGCACAATTGCAGCGGTCTGAGATGTAGACGTGCAAAGGGTACTATGTCCATTGCTGCTACCATTAAGCCGATCACCTCCATGCATTGAGCTACTGACGGGAGTTGAATGGAATGAAGGACACGGCATGCATTTAGAAGCTTTGTTAATCTGTCTTCTGTCAGATAAATCTTCATTTCTACAGAATCTATAAGAGTCCCCAAGAATGGAACTCTTGTGAGAGGAAAGAGAGAACTCTTCTTTTCGTTCACTTTCCATCCATGCGACCTTAGAAATGCCAGAACTAACTCTGTATGAGACTTGGCAGTTTGAAAGCTTGAAGCTTGTATCAGAATGTCGTCTAGGTACGGAGCTACCGAAATTCCTCGCGGTCTTAGTACCGCCAGAAGGGCACCCAGAACCTTTGTAAAGATTCTTGGAGCCGTAGCCAATCCGAATGGAAGAGCTACAAACTGGTAATGCCTGTCTAAGAAGGCAAACCTTAGATACCGGTAATGATCTTTGTGAATCGGTATGTGAAGGTAAGCATTCTTTAAATCCACTGTGGTCATGTACTGACCCTTTTGGATCATGGGTAAGATTGTCCGAATAGTTTCCATTTTGAACGATGGGACTCTTAGGAATTTGTTTAGGATCTTTAAATCCAAGATTGGCCTGAAAGTTCCCTCTTTTTTGGGAACCACAAACAGGTTTGAGTAAAACCCTTGTCCTTGTTCCGACCGCGGAACCGGATGGATCACTCCCATTAATAACAGATCTTGTACACAGCGTAGAAACGCTTCTTTCTTTATCTGGTTTGTTGACAACCTTGACAGATGAAATCTCCCTCTTGGGGGAGAGAATTTGAAGTCTAGAAGGTATCCCTGAGATATGATCTCTAGCGCCCAGGGATCCTGAACATCTCTTGCCCAAGCCTGGGCGAAGAGAGAGAGTCTGCCCCCCACTAGATCCGGTCCCGGATCGGGGGCCCTCGATTCATGCTGTCTTTGGGGCAGCAGCAGGTTTCCTGGCCTGCTTGCCCTTGTTCCAGGACTGGTTAGGTTTCCAGCCTTGTCTGTAACGAGCAACAGCTCCTTCCTGTTTTGGTGCAGTGGAAGTTGGTGCTGCTCCTGCTTTGAAATTCCGAAAGGGACGAAAATTAGACTGTCTAGCCTTAGCTTTGGCTTTGTCTTGAGGCAGGGCGTGGCCCTTACCTCCTGTAATGTCAGCGATAATTTCTTTCAAACCGGGCCCAAATAAAGTTTGCCCCTTGAAAGGTATATTAAGTAATTTGGACTTAGAAGTTACATCAGCTGACCAGGATTTTAGCCACAGCGCCCTACGTGCCTGAATGGCGAATCCTGAGTTCTTAGCCGTAAGTTTGGTTAAATGTACTACGGCCTCCGAAATGAATGAATTAGCTAGTTTAAGGACTCTAAGCCTGTCCGTAATGTCGTCCAGCGTAGCTGAACTAAGGTTCTCTTCCAGAGACTCAATCCAAAATGCTGCCGCAGCCGTAATCGGCGCGATGCATGCAAGGGGTTGCAATATAAAACCTTGTTGAACAAACATTTTCTTAAGGTAACCCTCTAATTTTTTATCCATTGGATCTGAAAAAGCACAGCTATCCTCCACCGGGATAGTGGTACGCTTAGCTAAAGTAGAAACTGCTCCCTCCACCTTAGGTACCATTTGCCATAAGTCCCGTGTGGTGGCGTCTATTGGAAACATCTTTCTAAATATTGGAGGGGGTGAGAACGGCACACCGGGTCTATCCCACTCCTTAGTAACAATTTCAGTTAGTCTCTTAGGTATAGGAAAAACGTCAGTACTCGCCGGTACCGCAAAGTATTTATCCAACCTACACAATTTCTCTGGTATTGCAACAGTGTTACAATCATTAAGAGCCGCTAAAACCTCCCCTAGTAATACACGGAGGTTCTCCAATTTAAATTTAAAATTTGAAATATCTGAATCCAATCTGTTTGGATCAGAACCGTCACCCACAGAATGAAGCTCTCCGTCCTCATGCTCTGCAAGCTGTGACGCAGTATCAGACATGGCCCTAGTATTATCAGCGCACTCTGTTCTCACCCCAGAGTGATCACGCTTGCCTCTTAGTTCTGGTAATTTAGCCAAAACTTCAGTCATAACAGTAGCCATATCTTGTAATGTTATCTGTAATGGCCGCCCAGATGTACTAGGCGCCACAATATCACGCACCTCCCGGGCGGGAGATGCAGGTACTGACACGTGAGGCGAGTTAGTCGGCATAACTCTCCCCTCGCTGTTTGGTGAAATTTGTTCAATTTGTACAGATTGGCTTTTATTTAAAGTAGCATCAATACAGTTAGTACATAAATTTCTATTGGGCTCCACCTTGGCATTGGAACAAATGACACAGGTATCTTCCTCTGAATCAGACATGTTTAACACACTAGCAATAAACTTGCAACTTGGTTACAATCTTATTTAACAAAAACGTACTGTGCCTCAAAGAAGCACTAAACGATTAAATGACAGTTGAAATAATGAACTGAAAAACAGTTATAGCATCAATCCTTGAAAACAACACAACTTTTAGCAAAGGTTTGTTCCCATTAGTAAAGTAACAATAATTAAATTTGAAACATAAAAATTACAGAGCAACGTTTTTAATCACAGTCAATATATAAGTCTCACAGCTCTGCTGAGAGAATCTACCTCCCTCCAAAGAAGTTTGAAGACCCCTGAGTTCTGTTAGAGATGAACCGGATCATGCAGGAAATACAAGAGTAACTGACTGGAAATTTTTGATGCGTAGGAAAGAGCGCCAAAAACGGCCCCTCCCCCTCACATACAGCAGTGAGAGAGAAACGAAACTGTCACAATTAAAACAAGCAACTGCCAAGTGGAAAAATAATGCCCAAACATTTATTCACTCAGTACCTCAGAAAATGCAAACGATTCTACATTCCAGCAAAAACGTTTAACATAATAAATACCTATTAAAAGGTTTAATGTACTTTTAACAGAGTAATTCCAGTGAAATACCATCCCCAGAATACTGAAGTGTAGAGTATACATACATGTCATTATAACGGTATGGCAGGATTTTCTCATCAATTCCATTCAGAAAATAAAAACTGCTACATACCTCAATGCAGATTCATCTGCCCGCTGTCCCCTGATCTGAAGCTTTTACCTCCCTCAGATGGCCGAGAAACAGCAATATGATCTTAACTACTCCGGTTAAAATCATAGTAAAAAACTCTGGTAGATTCTTCTTCAAACTCTGCCAGAGAGGTAATAACACGCTCCGGTGCTATTGTAAAATAACAAACTTTTGATTGAAGTTATAAAAACTAAGTATAATCACCATAGTCCTCTCACACATCCTATCTAGTCGTTGGGTGCAAGAGAATGACTGGGAGTGACGTAGAGGGGAGGAGCTATATGCAGCTCTGCTGGGTGAATCCTCTTGCATTTCCTGTTGGGGAGGAGTTATATCCCAGAAGTAATGATGACCCGTGGACTGATCACACATAACAGAAGAAATATGAAGCGAAGACCAAGTCGTCGCCTTGCAAATCTGATCAAAAGAAGCCTCATTTTTAAAGGCCCAAGTGGAAGCCACAGCTCTAGTGGAATGAGCTGTAATCCTTTCAGGAGGTTGCTGTCCAGCAGTCTCATAGGCTAAGCGGATTAAGCTTCTTAGTCAAAAAGAAAAATAGGTTGCCGAAGCCTTTTGACCTCTCCTCTGTCCAGAGTAGACAACACACAAAGCAGATGTTTGACGAAAATCTTTAGTAGCTTGTAAGTAAAACTTTAAAGCACGGACCAAGTCCAAATTGTGTAACACAAGGATGGAACAACAATCTTTTGATTGATATTCTTGTTAGATACCACCTTAGGTAAGAACCCAGGTTTGGTACGCAGGACTACCTTATCCGTATGAAAAATCAGATAAGGAGAATCACATTGTAAGGCAGATAGCTCAGAGACTCTACGAGCCGAGGAAATAGCTACCAAAAAAAAAACTTTCCAAGATAAAAGCTTGATATCTATGGAATGAAGAGGTTCAAACAGAACTGCTTGAAGAACCTTAAGAACCAAGTTTAAGCTCCATGGTGGAGCAACAGGTTTAAACACAGGCTTGATTCTAACTAAAGCCTGACGAAATGCCTGAACGTCTGGAACATCTGCCAGACACTTAACTAGCTGACAATCCTTTTTCCAAACCTTCTTGGAGAAAAGATAATATCCTAGCAATCCTGACCTTACTCCATGAGTAACCCTTGGATTCACACCAATAAAGATATCTACGCCATACCTTATGGTAAATTTTCCTGGTGACAGGCTTTCGTGCCTGTCTTAAGGTATCAATAACTGACTCGGAGAAGCCACGCTTTGATAAAATCAAGCGTTCAATCTCCAGGCAGTCAGCCTCAGAGAAATTAGATTTGGATGGTTGAAAGGACCCTGAAGTAGAAGGTCCTGTTTCAGAGGCAGAGACCATGGTGGAAAGGATGACATGTCCACTAGATCTGCATACCAGGTCCTGCGTGGCCACGCAGGTGCTATCAGAATCACTGATGCCCTCTCCTGCTTGATCTTGGCAATCAGTCGAGGGAGCAGAGGAAACGGTGGAAACACATAAGCCAGGTTGAAAGACCAGGGCGCTGCTAGAGCATCTATCAGTGTCGCCTTAGGATCCCTGGACCTGGATCCGTAACACGGAAGCTTGGCGTTCTGGCGAGACGCCATGAGATCCAGTTCTGGTTTGCCCCAACAATGAATCAGTTGTGCAAATGCCTCCGGATGGAGTTCCCACTCTCCCGGATGAAAAGTCTGACGACTTAGAAAATCCGCCTCCCAGTGCTCTACACCTGGGATATGGATAGCTGATAGGTGACAAGAGTGAATATCTGCCCAGCGAATTATTTTTGAAACTTCTAACATCTCTAGGAAACTTCTCGTTCCCCCCTTGATGGATGATGTAAGCTACAGTCGTGATGTTGTCCGACTGAAATCTGATGTACCTCAGAGTTGCTAACTGAGGCCAAGCCTGAAGAGCCTTAAATATCGCTCTTAGTTCCAGAATATTTAATGGAAGGAGAGACTCCTCCTGAGTCCACGATCCCTGAGCCTTCAGGGAGTTCCAGACTGCACCCCAACCTAGAAGGCTGGCATCTGTAGTAACAATTGTCCAATCTGGCCTGCGAAAGGTCATACCTTTGGACAGATGGACCCGAGATAGCCACCAGAGAAGAGAATCCCTGGTCTCTTGGTCCAGATTCAGTTGAGGGGACAAATCTGTGTAATCCCCGCTCCACTGACTGAGCATGCATAGTTGCAGCGGTCTGAGATGTAAGCGTGCAAACGGCACTATGTCCATTGCCGCTACCATTAAGCCGATTACTTCCATACACTGAACCACCGAAGGGCGCGGAATGGAATGAAGAACCCGGCAGGAATTTAGAAGCTTTGATAACCTGGTCTCCATCAGGTGAATTTTCATTTCTACAGAATCTATCAGAGTTCCTAGAAAGGAAACTCTTGTGAGTGGGGATAGAGAACACTTTTCCTCGTTCACTTTCCACCCATGCGACCACAGAAATGCCAGTACTACGTCCGTATGAGACTTGGCAATTTGGAAGTTTGACGCCTGTATCAGGATGTCATCTAAATAAGGGGCTACTGCTATGCCCCGCGGCCTTAGGACCGCCATAAGTGACCCTAGAACCTTTGTAAAGATTCTTGGGGCTGTAGCTAATCCCAAGGGAAGAGCTACAACTGGTAATGCCTATCTTGAAAGGCAAACCTGAGAAACCGATGATGATCTTTGTGTATCGGAATGTGAAGATAAGCATCCTTTAGATCCATTGTAGTCATATATTGACCCTCCTGGATCAGTGGTAGGATGGTACGAATAGTTTCCATCTTGAACGACGGAATTTTGAGGAATTTGTTTAAGATCTTTAGATCCAAAATTGGTCTGAAGGTTCCCTCTTTTTTGGGAACCACAAACAGATTTGAGTAAAAACCCTGTCCCTGTTCCTCCTTTGGAACTGGATGGATCACTCCCATAACTAGGAGGACTCGTACACAGTGTAAGAATGCCTCTCTCTTTATCTGGTGTGCAGATAATTGTGAAAGGTGAAATCTCCCTTTTGGGGGGGAAGCTTTGAAGTCCAGAAGATATCCCTGGGATATAATTTCCAATGCCCAGGGATCCTGAACATCTCTTGCCCACGCCTGGGCAAAGAGTGAAAGTCTGCCCCCTACTAGATCCATTCCCGGATAGGGGGCCGTTCCTTCATGCTGTCTTAGAGGCAGCAGCAGGCTTTTTTACCTGCTTACCTTTTTTCCATGTCTGGTTTGGTCTCCAGGCCGTCTTGGATTGAGCAAAAGTTCCCTCTTGTTTATTATTAGAGGAAGTTGATGCCGCACCTGCCTTGAAGTTTTGAAAGGCACGAAAATTAGACTGTTTGGCCCTAGATTTGGACCTGTCCTGAGGAAGGGCATGACCTTTTCCTCCAGTGATATCAGCAATAATCTCCTTCAACCAGGCCCGAATAGGGTCTGCCCCTTGAAGGGAATGTTAAGTAGCTTAGATTTTGAAGTCACGTCAGCTGACCATGATCTAAGCCATAGCGCTCTGCGCGCCTGTATAGCAAAACCAGAATTCTTAGCCGTTAGTTTAGTCAAATGAACAATGGCATCAGAATAAAAGAATTGGCTAGCTTAAGTGCTCTAAGTTTGCCAAGTATGTCATCCAATGGAGTCGCTACCTGTAAAGCCTCTTCCAGAGACACAAACTAGTACGCCACAGCAGCAGTGACAGGGGCAATGCATGCAAGGGGCTGTAGGATAAAACCTTGTTGAATAAATATTTTCTTAAGGTAACCTCTAATTTTTTATCCATTGGATCTAAAAAAAAACCACAACTGTCCTCGACAGGGATAGTAGTACGCTTTACTAGAGTAGAATCTGTTCCCTCCACCTTAGGGACTGTCTGCCATAAGTCCCATGTGGTGGCGTCTATTGGAAAAAAATTTCTAAAAATAGGAGGGGAAGAGAACGGCACACCTGGTCTATCCCATTCCTTATTAATAATTTCTGTAAACCTTTTAGGTATTTGGAAAAACATCAGTACACACCGGCACTACAAAGTATTTATCCAGTTTACACAATTTCTCTGGCACTGCAATGGTATCACAGTCATTCAGAGCAGCTAAAACCTCCCTAAGCAACACGCGGAGGTGTTCAAGCTTAAATTTAAATGTAGAAATATTAGAATCAGGTATCTTTCCTGAGTCATTAACATCACCCACTGACTGAAGCTCTCTTTCCTCAGCTTCTGCATATTGTGAGGCAGTATCAGACATGGTTCTTAAAGCGTCAGTATGCTCTGCATTTTGTCTCACCCCAGAGCTATCTCGCTTACCTCTAAGTTCAGGTAGTCTGGCTAATACCGCTGACAGTGTATTATCCATGACTGCCGCCATGTCTTGTAAAGTAAACGCTATGGGCGCCCTAGATGTACTTGGCGCCATTTGAGCGTGAGTCCCTTAAGCGGGAGTCAAAGGGTCTGACACGTGGGGAAAGTTAGTCGGCATAACTTCCCCCTCGTCAGATTCCTCTGGTGATACATTTTTTAAAGACAGAAAATGATCTTTATTGCATAAAATGAAATCAGTACATTTGGTACACATTCTAAGAGGGGGTTCCACCTTGGCTTTTAAACATAATAAACAAGGAGTTTCTTCTATGTCAGACATGTTTATACAGAATAGTAATGAGACTAGCAAGCTTGGAAAACACTTTAAATCAAGTTAACAAGCAAATATAAAAAACGGTACTGTGCCTTTAAGAGAAACAAATTTTGTCAGAATTTGAAAAACAGTGAAAAAATGCAGTAAATCAAACAAAATTTTTACAGTGTGTATAATAGGCTAACAGAGCATTGCACCCACTTGCAAATGGATGATTAACCCCTTAGTTCAAAAAAACGGATCAAAAAAACGAAATAGACGTTTTTTAACAGTCACAACCAACTGCCACAGCAAGCTGTGGCCCTACCTTCCCCAATAAACGATTTTGGAAAGCCTTTGGGCCCTTTAGAGATGTCCTATAGCATTCAGAGGGCCTTTGAGGGAAGCTGGATGTCACAGTTTGTAATTTTAACTGCACCAACTGTAACTTTTATACTACAACAGTGGAAATTGTTTCTAGTCAAAATTTAAGCCAGCCATGTGGAAAAACTAGGCCCCAATAAAGTTTTATCACCAAAGCATATATAAAAACGATTAAACATGCCAGCAAACGTTTTATATTGTAAATATCATAAGGGTATTACCCCTGGGAGTAAGCATGATACCAGTCGTTATTAAATCACTGTATTCAGGCTTAACTTACATTAATCCGGTATCAGCAGCATTTTCTAGTGTTTTCCATCTCTAGAAAAAATTATAACTGCACATACCTGATAGCAGAATAAACTGCACGCCATTTTCTCGCTGAAGTTACCTCATCTGTGTAATCCCCTCAGACATATGTGAGAATAGCAATGGATCTTAGTTACAACCTGCTAAGATCATAGAAACCTCAGGCAGATTCTTCTTCTATTTACTGCCTGAGATAAAATAGCACAACTCCGGTACTATTTAAAAATAACAAACTTTTGATTGAAGAAAATAAACTAGCTATATTTAACCACTCTCTCCTACAACGTCCTAGCTTGTTGAGAGTTGCAAGAGAATGACTGGCTATGACAGTTAGGGGAGGAGCTATATTACAGCTCTGCTGTGGGTGTCCTCTTGCAACTTCCTGTTGGGAATGAGAATATCCCACAAGTAATGGATGATCCGTGGACTGGATACACCTTACAAGAGAAATTGGGTTCAGTGTCCCTTTAATTAACCTTTTTTTAACACACACACTGCTATCAATGCATTCTAAATCCTCTAGTAATGTGTGGCAGGGGATGGAGAGGACATTGTTAGCAGTGTGTATAAAAAGGTCCATAGCATAAATGGTAGTCTATATACAAAATAAAGTATTAATTAATAGCATAACTAAGCCTTAAAGGGGTAGTTAAGTAAAAAATAAACTTTCATGATTTAGATGGAGCATGCCATTTTAAACAACTTTCCAATTTACTTCTAAATTTGCTTAATTTTTTAAGGTATATTTTGTTGAAAAGCATACCTATGTAGGCTCAGAAGCAGCAATGTCCTACTGGGAGCTAGCTGCTGATTGGTTTCTGCACAAAAATGCCTCTTGCCATTGACTCACCTCGTGTTTAGCTAGCTCCCAGTAGTGCATTGCTGCTCTTTCAACAAAGGATACCAAGACAATGAGGCAAATTTCTTAATAGAAGTAAATTGAAAAGCTGTTTAAAATTATATACTCTATCTGAATCATGAAAGAAAATGTTTGAGTTTATTGCCTAATGAGTCGTCTATGGTAGAGCCCCCATTTCAACAGAACCTCTTCATCCAGTATAATCCAACTGCTTAGTAACACCAATATATACTGATACATTAGTAAAGGAGGTGTGTTTTGCAAAAAATGTTATTTTAAAAATAACAGTGTTATTATAAGTATAACTGTACTTTTAAATGTATTTTTGATGTGTTTTGTGCAACTTTTTTGTCTCGCTAAACAGTTAACCAGAGCTCTAAAGTCACGCTAACCTGACACAAGTTAAATTTGATAGCGCTCAAGTAAACGTGTTAACTTTCAACACATAATACACTCTATTTCTGTTGCTTGCAAAGAGCAGAAAATTCCCCATAACGCTTGTGTGCTACAGTTAGCCCTTTATGTTTTTTGGTTTTATTTTTAATAATTTTTGCTATGCGGAGTGATATCGGAGAGGAGTAAGAGCATGTATACATTATCAAAATTGTTTAAGCCACCCCTCTGAGAAATCATGATTTTGTGTAATTTTAAATGTACGTTATATTTGTTTGTATGGTTAGATATTTTATATCTACTCATTTTCTGGCTTAATTACAAGATGGTGAATAGTGAGTAAAACAATTGTTCTCTTTTCTGATTTTCATTGAACTATAAAAAGTATAAAAATGTGGGTATGTGAATGTGTGTTTGAAATATTTAGGAAACAATGACTATTTATGCTGCTATTTACTATGTACACCTCATCAAATAACACAAAAATGTAATTTCTCATCTCTTAAATATTTCTTAATGACTTAATTCTTAATGACTCAAATAATTCCACGGGAGTGAGCACAATGTTATCTATATGACAAACATGAACTAGCAGTGTCTATCTGTCATTAACTGTCAAAATGCGCTGAGATAAGAGGCAGTTCAATGGCTTAGAAATTAGCATAGGACCCTACCTAGGTTTAGCTTTTCACAAAGAATACCAGTAGAACAAAGCAAATTTGATGATAAAAGTAAATTGGAAAATTGTTTAAAATTGCATGTCCTATTGGATTCATGAAAGTTTAATTTTGACTAGACTGGTTGGGAGATATATATATATTATATATATATATATATATATATATATATATATATATATATATATATATATATATATATATATATATATATATAAATATATATATATATACACACACATACATACACACATATACACATAAATATTAACTAATACTTTTTTGTTTAATTATTTTGTAATTTGAAGTGAAATTTTAATGTAATTCGTTTTTACTAGTCCGTATTAGGACTTAGCCCATATTGGGTGAATCCTTCAAATGCGGGTTGTTATTGTGGTCTGAAACTAAAGGATCGTAGACTGGAGATTATATTGCCATTATTGGCCATTATTGGCAATACGAATAACTGTTTTGAACTAATCATGGTTAAACTAGCTGCTATATAGGGGCATAGTTGCCAGTTGCCAGAGACGTTAGCTCACTCAGGTTTTTGAGAGCTATTGAGGCCTATTTATCAAGCCGTCAACTTACTTGCATTCAACGGCACCAATACGCTCGCCTAACATCGCTGCCGCAGACCTGAATACGCTCTCTAGAGTTACCAAAGAAGCTGCAAAAAGCCACGCGCCAAGTACGGGGCGATGAGCAGCGGACTGTTGTTAACTAACAGTCATCGATCTCACTGCTCTTCGGCTTTTTCCCAGCTTTATTGGTATACTGTCACCAAACACCCACACTATACTAAACTGTTTAACCCCTATCCCGCCGCTCCCGGAGCCCACCACCACTTTAATAAACTTATTAACCCCTATTCCTCGGCTCCCGGAGCCCACCGCCACCGGAATTAAGGTAGAAAAAATCCTATTGGCTGTTGCAATCAGCCAATAGGATTGAGCTCGCATTCTATTGGCTATTCCAATCAGCCAATAGAATGCAAGCTCAATCATATTGGCTGATTGAATCAGCCAATAGGATTGAAGTTCAATCCTATTGGCTGATTGCAAAAGCCAATAGGATTTTTTCAACCTTAATTCCAATTGGCTGATAGAATTCAGCCAATCGGAATCTAAGGGGCGCCATCTTGGATGACGTCATTTAAAGGAACCTTCATTCGTCGTTAGTCCGTCGGAAGAAGAGGATGCTCCGCGACGGATGTCTTGAAGATGGACCCGCTCCATGCCGGATGGATGAAGATAGAAGATGCCGTCTGGGTGAAGACTTCTGCGGGCTTGGATGAAGACTTCGGCCGGCTTCATGGAGGACTTCTTGCCACTTCGATGAAGACTTCTCCCGGCTTCTTGGAGGATGGATGTCGGATCTTCAAAACTGTAAGTAAATCTTCTGGGGTTAAGGGTTTATTGGGTGGGTTTTATTTTTAGATTAGGGTTTTTGGGCTGCAAAAGAGCTAAATGGCCTTTTAAAGGCAATGCCCATCCAAATGCCCTTTTCAGGGCAATGGGGAGCATAGGTTATTTTAGATAGGTTTTTAATTGGGGGGTTGGTTGTGTGGATGGTGGGTTTTACTGTTGTGGGGGGTTTGTATTTTTTTTACAGGTAAAAGAGCCGATTACTTTGGGGCAATGCCCCTCAAAAGGCCCTTTTAAGGGCCATTGGTAGTTTATTGTAGGCTAGGGTTTTTTTTATTTTGGGGGCTTTTTTATTTTCATAGGGCCCTTAGGTTAGGTGTAATTAGTTTAAAGCTTTGATAATTTCTTTTTTATTTTTTGTAACTTAGTGTTTATTTTTTTGTGTAACTTAGTGTTTGCTATTTTTTGTAACTTAGTTTTTTGTAACTTTGTAGTGTAGATTTTAATTATTTGAGTAGGGTTAGGTGTTTAAATATATAATATATTTAATTTAATTTGTAGTTTAATGTAATTTTAGTATAAAAGTTAGGTTAGATTAATTTTTATTTTAATATAGTTTAATGTAATATTAGTTTAAAAGATAGGTTGGATTAATCATTAATTTAATATAGTTTAATGTATTTTTATTATAATAGGGTAGGTTAATTAATAGTTGTTATGTTTAAGTATGAACTAGTACCCTTGTTCTTGCAGGACCACTCAGTCTCACACCTTACCTCGGGTTCACTAAGATCTAACTTGTGTGAACCCTGTTATGCTCATAGATCTGAGGGTCACTACTGTAGGATACAGTGTGAAGATGGTATACAAAAGGAAATGGAATGAGCTAAACAACAATATAGTATGGTAATGTAGGATAACTCGAATTCCAGAGTTTAGAGAGAAACTTATTCACTTCCAAAATAGTTGCAGACTCGCATCACACACATATAAAATATTTACATAGCTTGCACACACACACACACACTTTAGTTAGAGTTGTGCAAGGTAGGTTCATTGGTTATTTACAACCAGATACAAGATTTGCAGTTGTGAGTAGTTGCTGGGTTAAAGTCAGTTTAAGCACAAAAGTACATCAGAGGTTAATGCAAAATGGAGCAGTACTTTTAAGCATAATGATAGATATGGCAAAAGTCACTGTGCAAGTCAATGAAATGAATCACAAGCGGAATAGTTGATGTAACAGTTAGTGCATGAGATAAACTGGTTAATAGCTTAGTATGGCAGGTAAACTTGATTACTTGATTACTTGAGGCAAGCAGCAACAAATGACATGAGAGGCAAGATATCCTTATTTGTATATTGGTAATACAGACCGGTAATCCTGATGATAGTATATACAAACCGACTTCCCAAACAGTATCCTCAGCGTGGAGCAGAAGCGGAGTTACCGGAGAAGTAATGCAGACAGCGTGTGCAGAGATTCAGTGAGAGTGTGTGGCGGCTGTGGTTTCACCTAGTGACGTCAGACGCCAACGGACCAGCATGCGAGTGAGCAGGAAGCAAGCAGCAGCGAGAGAGACAGGAACAGAGATGAGGTGCTGCAATACCGCAAGTCTTGAGTAACAGGAATTAGTATCAGTAGCAGGGAATCCCAACTTAGACAGGAGGGAATGGCTGGGTGCGTAGCGTTCAGGAACAGAGAGTGACTGAACAAATTACCAAGCAACGTTCACCAATAGGTGGAGCCTTAAATAGCAGTATGGTAATTAGTAGTTAAAGGTACAGAATGGTAAAACCCTGACAGAACTCCCCCCTCAAGGAGCCGCTCCGCGGATCAAGGACCAGGACGGTCAGGATTTCTCCGGTGGTACAAAGAGAGGAGTTGGGGGGCAGAGAAGTTAGAGGACGGCTCCCACGAATCCTCCTCAGGAGCATAACCCTTCCATCTTACCAAATACTGTAGTTGATCATGAAGGTATCTGGAGTCCAAGATAGAATCAATTTCATATTCAACATCATCACTCACTTGAAGAACAACAGAAGAACTCTGTAGGTTACCCCTGACCAAGGAGTAGGGTTTTAACAAGGACACATGGAACGTTGGATGTATCTTCAGAGTAGATGGTAATTGAAGAGTCACAGCATTAGGATTGATTACTTTAATAATCTCATATGGACCCAAATACAAAGCACCTAATTTTTTACTGGGAATCTTTAAACGTAGGTTTTTTGTACTAAGCCAGACCTTGTCGCCAATAGCATAATCCGGAGGTTTAGATCTGCGTAAGTCATAATGATGCTTCTGGGTGGTTTGTGCCTCTTCTAGAACTGTTTTTAAGGAAGCAAAACCATTAGCAATTGAATTGACTGTATCGTTTACCATTGGTAGGGTAGAATCAGATGTACAGGTAGGATGATATGATGGATGAAACCCATAGTTGACGAAAAATGGTGTGGTTCTCATAGAGGAGTGTAGTGAGTTGTTATGAGCAAATTCGGCAGTGGCCAACAGTGAGTGCCAATTATCTTGTTCTAAAGTACAATAGCAGCGGAGATACTGCTCAAGTGACTGATTAGTTCTCTCCGTTTGCCCATTCGTCTGGGGATGATAGGCTGAGCTGAGTCTTCTACAGATGTTGAGGGTACGACATAGCTGGGTCCAAAACCTAGATGTGAATTGTGACCCCCTATCCGTAGTGACAGATTTGGGCAATCCATGAAGTTTCACTATGTTGTTTAAGAATAGAGAGGCAGTTTCTGAAGCTGTTGGAAGACCCCTGTGGGGGATGAAATGAGCCATTTTAGAAAACAAATCAACCACCACTAATATGGTGTTGAAATTGGATGAAGATGGTAAGTCCACTATGTAATCCATGGCGATATCTGTCCAAGGTCTGTCTGGGATTGGAAGCGAAAGAAGGTAACCATAAGGGCGATTATGTGGGTGTTTCTTGGTGGTACATGTGGGACAACTTTGTACATATCGAGTGACTGTGTCAATCATTTTTCTGCCACCAATAATCTCTCTTTAATAAATGCAATGTCTTATGAACTCCAGGATGACCTGCTAATAGTGAGTCATGAGCATAACCAACAATCTCTTCCCTGAGAACTTCAGGTATATACAGTAGATTGTCATGGTAGTACAAACCATCCTGATGTTTGCTTAATCCAAGTTGCTGTAAAGATGAGTCCTGAGACAGATGTTGTTTTAAGGTGGTTTTGAAGCCGGTAGTCAAACAGATTATTCTATCTGAGGGTATGATAGATTCAGGTGTTTCTATATGCAAAGGTTTCGGATCCTTTCGAGAAAGAGAGTCTGCCTTGAGATTTTTGGAGCCGGGCCTATATGTTATGATATAATCAAATCGTGAAAAGAAAAGACTCCACCTGACTTGACGTGAAGTCAAGGTTTTGTTGGATCTCAGAAATTCAAGATTCCGATGGTCAGTGTATATCAGAATAGGGTGTTGTGTTCCTTCCAGAAGATGTCTCCAGAACTCTAGGACGGATTTGATAGCAAGAAGCTCCTTATCACCAATACCATAATTCATTTCTGCAGAGGTCATTACTCTGGAGTAGTAAGATATTGGGTGAAGAGGTTCCGTAGGAGACTTTCTTTGAGAAAGGATTGCCCCAAGAGCATATTCGGAAGCATCAACCTCCAGGGTGTATTGACAACTGGGATCTGGGAATTGTAGAATCGGAGCTGTAATAAATTTCTGTTTCAGACTAATGAAAGAATCTTCTGCTGACTGATTCCAAACAAATTTTATATGTTTACGTGTTAAGTAAGTCAATGGTTGAACAATATGTGAAAACCCTTTAATGAATTTGCGATAAAAGTTCGCAAACCCTAAAAATCTCTGGATTTCTTTCTTGTTACGGGGAGCAGGCCAATTGGTTATAGCATCCACCTTGTTAGATTCCATGGAGATACCTAAAGGTGATATGTTATATCCTAAAAAGGAAATTGTATCTGCATTGAATATACACTTTTCAAGCTTAGCGAAAAGGCGATGGACTCTTAATCGTTGTAAAACCTGCTTCACATGAGACACATGTTTTTCGTATGACTCTGAGAATATAAGAATGTCGTCCAGATAGATGACAATACATACATCTAAGAGATCATGAAACACATCATTTATGAAACACTGAAATGTCGCCGGTGCGTTGCATAAACCAAACGGCATTACAGTGTATTCATAAAGGCTGTAACGTGTACGGAAGGCTGTTAACCACTCATCCCCTGCTCTCATCCTAATCAAATTGTAGGCACCTCTAAGATCCAGTTTTGTATAAATAACAGCACCACGTAACCGTTCAATTAGTTCAGGAATGAGAGGCAGGGGGTATCTGTTTTTCTTTGTGCATTTGTTAAGTTGCCTATAGTCAATGATTGGACGGAGACTACCATCCTTATTCTTAACAAAAAACATAAACGCTCCAACGGAGGATGTGGAGGGTCTAATGAAGCCTTTTTTCAAGTTATCATCCAAATAGTCTTTCAAATGAGCTAATTCTGGCTCTGAAAGTGGATATATATGTCCTATAGGTATGGTACTGTCTGGTATGAGATCAATAGGACAATCATACGACCTGTGTGGTGGTAGTGTGTCTGCCTCAACCTTATCAAAAACGTCACTAAATTCTTTGTAACAATCAGGTAGGCCATTGACAGATAAATGGTATAAAGAGTGTTTGGTAAAACATGAATGTTTACAAAATGCTGAATCAAAGATCACAGACCCTTCACACCATGAAATAGTGGGGTTATGTCTTATTAACCAGTTTAAACCAAGTATCATAGGATATACTGAAGTGGGAAGTACATCGAAAGACAACTGCTCAATATGACCAGACTTAGACCTAGATTTGGAGTTTGGCGGTAGCCGTGAAAACCAGCGTTAGAGGCTCCTAACGCTGGTTTTAGGCTACCGCCGGTATTTAGAGTCACTCAAAATAGGGTCTAACGCTCACTTTTCAGCCGCGACTTTTCCATACCGCAGATCCCCTTACGTAAATTGCGTATCCTATCTTTTCAATGGGATCTTCCTAACTCCGGTATTTAGAGTCGTTTCTGAAGTGAGCGTTAGACATCTAACGACAAAACTCCAGCCGCAGGAAAAAAGTCAGTAGTTAAGAGCTTTCTGGGCTAACGCCGGTTTATAAAGCTCTTAACTACTGTACTCTAAAGTACACTAACACCCATAAACTACCTATGTACCCCTAAACCGAGGTCCCCCCACATCGCCGCCACTCGATTAAAAATTTTTATCCCCTAATCTGCCGACCGCCACCTACGTTATCCTTATGTACCCCTAATCAGCTGCCCCTAACACCGCCGACCCCTGTATTATATTTATTAACCCCTAATCTGCCCCCCACAACGTCTCCGCCAGCTACCTACACTTATTAACCCCTAATCTGCCGTCCGCACGCCGCCGCCAGCTACATTATCCCTATGTACCCCTAATCTGTTGCCCCTAACACTGCCGACCCCTATATTATATTTATTAACCCCTAATCTGCCCCCCACAACGTCGCCTCCACCTGCCTACACTTATTAACCCCTAATCTGCGCTACTATAATAAAGTTATTAACCCCTAATCCGCCTCACTAATCCTATAATAAATAGTATTAACCCCTAATCTGCCCTCCCTAACATCGCCGACACCTAACTTCAATTATTAACCCCTAATCTGCCGACCGGAGCTCACCGCTATTCTAATAAATGGATTAACCCCTAAAGCTAAGTCTAACCCTAATACTAACACCCCCCTAAGTTAAATATAATTTAAATCTAACGAAATAAATTAACTCTTATTAAATAAATTATTCCTAATTAAAGATAAATACTTACCTGTAAAATAAATCCTAATATAGCTACAATATAAATTATATTTATATTATAGCTATTTTAGGATTTATATTTATTTTACAGGTAACTTTGTATTTATTTTAACCAGGTACAATAGCTATTAAATAGTTAAGAACTATTTAATAGCTAAAATAGTTAAAATAATTACAAATTTACCTGTAAAAGAAATCCTAACCTAAGTTACAATTAAAACTAACACTATACTATCAATAAATTAATTAAATACAATTCCTACAAATAAATACAATTAAATAAACTTGCTAAAGTACAAAAAATAAAAAAGAACTAAGTTACAAAAAATAAAAAAGATATCTACAAACATAAGAAAAATATTACAACAATTTTAAACTAATTACACCTACTCTAAGCCCCCTAATAAAACAACAAAGCCCCCCAAAATAAAAAATACCCTACCCTATTCTAAATTACTAAAGTTAAAAGCTCTTTTACCTTACCAGCCCTGAACAGGGCCCTTTGCGGGGCATGCCCCAAGAAGTTCAGCTCTTTTGCCTGTAAAAAAAAAACATACAATACCCCCCCCCCAACATTACAACCCACCACCCACATACCCCTAATCTAACCCAAACCCCCCTTAAATAAACCTAACACTAAGCCCCTGAAGATCATCCTACCTTGTCTTCACCTCACCAGGTATCACCGATCCGTCCTGGCTCCAAAATCTTCATCCAACCCAAGCGGGGGTTGGCGATCCATCATCCGGTGCCTGAAGAGGTCCAGAAGAGGCTCCAAAGTCTTCATCCTATCCGGGAAGAAGAGGCGATCCCGACCGGCAACCATCTTGATCCAAGCGGCATCTTCTATCTTCATCCGATGACGACGGGCTCCATCCTGAAGACCTCCACCGCGGACCCATCTTCTTCCGGCGACGTCCAACTGCAGAATGACGGTTCCTTTAAGGGACGTCATCCAAGATGGCGTCCCTCGAATTCCGATTGGCTGATAGGATTCTATCAGCCAATCGGAATTAAGGTAGGAATATTCTGATTGGCTGATGGAATCAGCCAATCAGAATCAAGTTCAACCCGATTGGCTGATCCAATCAGCCAATCAGATTGAGCTTGCATTCTATTGGCTGATCGGAACAGCCAATAGAATGCGAGCTCAATCTGATTGGCTGATTGGATCAGCCAATCGGATTGAACTTGATTCTGATTGGCTGATTCCATCAGCCAATCAGAATATTCCTACCTTAATTCCGATTGGCTGATAGAATCCTATCAGCCAATCGGAATTCGAGGGACGCCATCTTGGATGACGTCCCTTAAAGGAACCGTCATTCGGCTAGTAGGCGTCGGGAGAAGAGGATGTTCCGCGTCGGAGGTCTGCAAGATGGATCCGGAAGAAAGAAGATTGAAGATGCCGTTGATAGAAGACTTCATCCGGATCATGGACCTCTTCAGCTCCCGCTTGGATGAAGACTTCATCCGGATCATGGACCTCTTCAGCTCCCGCTTGGATGAAGACTTCAGCCGGATCATGGACCTCTTCAGCCCCCCGCTTGGGCTTGGATCAGGACATCGGAGGAGCTCTTCAGGACGGATCGGTGAACCTGGCAGGGTGAAGATAAGGTAGGAAGATCTTCAGGGGCTTAGTGTTAGGTTTATTTAAGGGGGGTTTGGGTTAGATTAGGGGTATGTGGGTGGTGGGTTGTAATGTTGGGGGGGGGTATTGTATGTTTTTTTTTACAGGCAAAAGAGCTGAATTCTTTGGGGCATGCCCCGCAAAGGGCCCTGTTCAGGGCTGGTAAGGTAAAAGAGCTTTGAACTGTAGTAATTTAGAATAGGGTAGGGCATTTTTTTATTTTGGGGGGTCTTTGTTATTTTATTAGGGGGCTTAGAGTAGGTGTAATTAGTTTAAAATTGTTGTAATATTTTTCTTATGTTTGTAAATATTTTTTTATTTTTTGTAACTTAGTTTTTTTTTTTGTACTTTAGCTAGTTTATTTAATTGTATTTATTTGTAGCAATTGTATTTAATTAATTTATTGATAGTGTAGTGTTAGGTTAATTGTAGGTAGTTTATTTAATTAATTTATTGATAGTCTAGTGTTAGGTTTATTTGTAATTTAGGTTAGGATTTATTTTACAGGTAATTTTGTAATTATTTTAACTAGGTAGCTATTAAATAGTTCTTAACTATTTAATAGCTATTGTACCTGGTTAAAATAAATACAAAGTTACCTGTAAAATAAATATAAATCCTAAAATAGCTATAATATAAATATAATTTATATTGTAGCTATATTAGGATTTATTTTACAGGTAAGTATTTATCTTTAAATAGGAATAATTTATTTAATAAGAGTTAATTTATTTCGTTAGATTTAAATTATATTTAACTTAGGGGGGTGTTAGTATTAGGGTTAGACTTAGCTTTAGGGGTTAATCCATTTATTAGAATAGCGGTGAGCTCCGGTCGGCAGATTAGGGGTTAATAATTGAAGTTAGGTGTCGGCGATGTTAGGGAGGGCAGATTAGGGGTTAATACTATTTATGATAGGGTTAGTGAGGCGGATTAGGGGTTAATAACTTTATTATAGTAGCGCTCAGGTCCGCTCGGCAGATTAGGGGTTAATAAGTGTAGGCAGGTGGAGGAGACGTTGTGGGGGGCAGATTAGGGGTTAATAAATATAATATAGGGGTCGGCGATGTTAGGGCAGCAGATTAGGGGTACATAGGGATAATGTAAGTAGCGGCGGTTTACGGAGCGGCAGATTAGGGGTTAATAATAATATGCAGGGGTCAGCGATAGCGGGGGCGGGGGCGGCAGATTAGGGGTTAATAAGTGTAAGGTTAGGGGTGTTTAGACTCGGGGTACATGTTAGAGTGTTAAGTGCAGACGTAGGAAGGGTTACCGCATAGCAAACAATGGGGCTGCGTTAGGAGCTGAACGCGGCTTTTTTGCAGGTGTTAGGTTTTTTTTCAGCTCAAACAGCCCCATTGTTTCCTATGGGGGAATCGTGCACGAGCACGTTTTTGAGGCTGGCCGCGTCCGTAAGCAACTCTGGTACCGAGAGTTGAAGCTGCGTTAAAAATGCTCTACGCTCCTTTTTTGGAGCCTAACGCAGCCTTTATGTGGACTCTCGATACCAGAGTTATTTTTATGGTGCGGCCAGTAAAACGCGGGCGTTAGTTTTTCGGCTCGTTACCGACAAAACTCCAAATCTAGCCGTTAGTTATTACAGTAATAGGGATGGTGTGATGTGTTATGGGACCTCAACTAAATAGTGAGCCATCAACCAAACGTATAGCAAGTGAAACACTCTTTTTTATTAGTGGGATCTTATTTTTAACAACAAAGGAAATATCTACAAAATTCTCAGATGCGCCAGAGTCAACTACGGCCTGTACGTCTATCTTCCGATGATGCCACTGTAGGGAGAGAGGAAGGGACAAATGAGAATTGAAATCATGTACCATATTGATTATATGATAACTAGGAGGTGTCTTACCCTTCTTTTGGCGAAGAAGTAATGGACAATCCTTAACAGTGTGATCTTTATCAGCGCAGTATAAACAAAGGTTCAATAATTTGCGCCTAGCTTTTTCTTCTGGTTTTAGAGGACCACGAATCACCGCTACATCCATAGGTTCATCAAAGGACCTTGCTGTTGAGGTTGAAGGTGTAGCTTGATAAGTGGATAATTTTCTGTAGCTTGTATCACTGAAAGATCTTTCAGATTTTCTTTCCCTTAACCTTCGGTCTATACCTATGCTGAGTGTCATGAGGGCTTCTAAGTCATCAGGAATGATACCACGTGCAAGCTCATCTTTTATTGCTTCACTGAGACCTAATCGGTATTTATTCCTTAAAGCTGGAGTGTTCCACTGAGTGTCCGGTGCCCAACGTTTGAAATCCGTGATATATTCTTCCACGACTCTTTTCCCTTGACGTAAGGACCTAATAGCTGTTTCTGCTGTGTTCTGTTTATTGTGATCCTCATAAAGCAGAGACATGGCAGAAAAGAATGCATCGAGAGAATTTAAGATGGGATCATCTTTTTCATAATAGGCATTAGCCCAAGACCTGGCCTCACCACGTAAGAATGAGATAACAGTTAATACCCTGACCCTATCTGTTGGGTATGATTTAGGTTTCAGAGTAAACATCAGTGTACAAGAGTTCTTAAAATCCCTAAACAAAGCTCTCTCCCCAGAGAATTTTTCAGGAGGGCTAATTAAAGGTTCAGCTGAGTTTTCAGCTACAGGAGGCTTACTGGCAAGATGATCATTTATGAATTTTCTGATGTTTTGGTTCTCCAATTGTATCTCCTTAGTCCCTGTATCATGTGATCCATACTTTGAGCTAGGGAGCCAACCCTATTGTAAAGCTCTGTTATATCCATTAAACAAGGTACTAGTTATTTTTATAGGCTTGGTAATATGTTATGTTTAAGTATGAACTAGTACCCTTGTTCTTGCAGGACCACTCAGTCTCACACCTTACCTCGGGTTCACTAAGATCTAACTTGTGTGAACCCTGTTATGCTCATAGATCTGAGGGTCACTACTGTAGGATACAGTGTGAAGATGGTATACAAAAGGAAATGGAATGAGCTAAACAACAATATAGTATGGTAATGTAGGATAACTCGAATTCCAGAGTTTAGAGAGAAACTTATTCACTCTCAAAATAGTTGCAGACTCGCATCACACACATATAAAATATTTACATAGCTTGGACACACACACACTTTAGTTAGAGTTGTGCAAAAACATAATTTATGCTTACCTGATAAATTCCTTTCTTCTGTAGTGTGATCAGTCCACGGGTCATCATTACTTCTGGGATATTACTCCTCCCCAACAGGAAGTGCAAGAGGATTCACCCAGCAGAGCTGCATATAGCTCCTCCCCTCTACGTCACTCCCAGTCATTCGACCAAGGACCAACGAGAAAGGAAAAGCCAAGGGTGAAGTGGTGACTGGAGTATAAATTAAAAAATATTTACCTGCCTTAAAAACAGGGCGGGCCGTGGACTGATCACACTACAGAAGAAAGGAATTTATCAGGTAAGCATAAATTATGTTTTCTTCTGTTAAGTGTGATCAGTCCACGGGTCATCATTACTTCTGGGATACCAATACCAAAGCAAAAGTACACGGATGACGGGAGGGATAGGCAGGCTCTTTATACAGAAGGAACCACTGCCTGAAGAACCTTTCTCCCAAAAATAGCCTCCGATGAAGCAAAAGTGTCAAATTTGTAAAATTTGGAAAAAGTATGAAGCGAAGACCAAGTTGCAGCCTTGCAAATCTGTTCAACAGAGGCCTCATTCTTGAAGGCCCAAGTGGAAGCCACAGCTCTAGTAGAATGAGCTGTAATTCTTTCAGGAGGCTGCTGTCCAGCAGTCTCATAAGCTAAACGAATTATGCTACGAAGCCAAAAAGAAAGAGAGGTAGCGGAAGCTTTTTGACCTCTCCTCTGCCCAGAGTAAATGACAAACAGAGAAGACGTTTGTCGAAATTCCTTAGTTGCCTGTAAGTAAAATTTTAGAGCACGGACTACATCCAGGTTGTGCAGTAGACGTTCCTTCTTTGAAGAAGGATTTGGGCATAAAGAAGGAACAACAATCTCTTGATTGATATTCCTGTTAGTAACTACCTTAGGTAAGAACCCAGGTTTAGTACGCAGGACTACCTTATCCGAATGAAAAATCAAATAAGGAGAATCACAATGTAAGGCTGATAATTCAGAGACTCTTCGAGCCGAGGAAATAGCCATTAAAAATAGAACTTTCCAAGATAACAACTTTATATCAATGGAATGAAGGGGTTCAAACGGAACGCCCTGTAAAACATTAAGAACAAGGTTTAAACTCCATGGTGGAGCAACAGTTTTAAACACAGGCTTAATCCTGGTCAAAGCCTGACAAAAAGCCTGGACGTCAGGAACTTCTGACAGACGTTTGTGTAACAGAATGGACAGAGCTGAGATCTGTCCCTTTAATGAACTAGCAGATAAACCCTTTTCTAAACCTTCTTGTAGAAAAGACAATATCCTAGGAATCCTAACCTTACTCCAAGAGTAACCTTTGGATTCACACCAATATAGGTATTTACGCCATATCTTATGGTAAATCTTTCTGGTAACAGGTTTCCTAGCCTGTATTAAGGTATCAATAACTGACTCAGAAAACCCACGTCTTGATAAAATCAAGCGTTCAATTTCCAAGCAGTCAGCTTCAGAGAAGTTAGATTTTGATGTTTGAAGGGACCCTGTATCAGAAGGTCCTGTTTCAGAGGTAGAGACCAAGGTGGACAGGATGACATGTCCACCAGGTCTGCATACCAAGTCCTGCGTGGCCACGCAGGTGCTATTAGAATCACTGATGCTCTCTCTTGTTTGATTCTGGCAATCAATCGAGGAAGCAACGGGAAGGGTGGAAACACGTAAGCCATCCTGAAGTCCCAAGGTGCTGTCAGAGCATCTATCAGGACTGCTCCTGGATCCCTGGATCTGGACCCGTAACGAGGAAGCTTGGCGTTCTGTCGAGACGCCATGAGATCTATCTCTGGTTTGCCCCAACGTCGCAGTATTTGGGCAAAGACCTCCGGATGAAGTTCCCACTCCCCCGGATGAAAAGTCTGACGACTTAAGAAATCCGCCTCCCAGTTCTCCACTCCCGGGATGTGGATTGCTGACAGGTGGCAAGAGTGAGACTCTGCCCAGAGAATTATCTTTGATACTTCCATCATAGCTAGGGAGCTTCTTGTCCCTCCCTGATGGTTGATGTAAGCTACAGTCGTGATGTTGTCCGACTGAAACCTGATGAACCCCCGAGTTGTCAACTGGGGCCAAGCCAGGAGGGCATTGAGAACTGCTCTCAATTCCAGAATGTTTATTGGCAGGAGACTCTCCTCCTGACTCCATTGTCCCTGAGCCTTCAGAGAATTCCAGACAGCACCCCAACCTAGAAGGCTGGCGTCTGTTGTTACAATTGTCCAGTCTGGTCTGCTGAATGGCATCCCCCTGGACAGATGTGGCCGAGAAAGCCACCATAGAAGAGAATTTCTGGTCTCTTGATCCAGATTCAGAGAAGGGGATAAGTCTGAGTAATCCCCATTCCACTGACTTAGCATGCACAGTTGCAGTGGTCTGAGGTGTAAGCGTGCAAAGGGTACTATGTCCATTGCCGCTACCATTAAGCCGATTACCTCCATGCATTGAGCCACTGACGGGTGTTGAATGGAATGTAGGGTGCGGCAAGCACTTTGAAGTCTTGTTAGCCTGTCCTCTGTCAGGTAAATCTTCATTTCTACAGAATCTATAAGAGTCCCCAGGAAGGGAACTCTTGTGAGTGGAACGAGTGAACTTTTCTTTTCGTTCACCTTCCATCCATGTGACCTTAGAAATGCCAGCACTAACTCTGTATGAGACTTGGCAGTTTGAAAGCTTGAAGCTTGTATCAGAATGTCGTCTAGGTATGGAGCTACCGAGATTCCCCGCGGTCTTAGTACCGCCAGAAGAGCACCCAGAACCTTTGTGAAGATTCTTGGAGCTGTAGCCAATCCGAATGGAAGAGCCACAAACTGGTAATGCCTGTCTAGGAAGGCAAACCTTAGGTACCGATAATGATCTTTGTGAATCGGTATGTGAAGGTAAGCATCTTTTAAATCTACAGTGGTCATGTACTGACCCTCTTGGATCATAGGTAAAATTGTCCGAATAGTCTCCATCTTGAACGATGGAACTCTTAGGAATTTGTTTAGGATCTTTAAGTCCAGGATTGGTCTGAAAGTTCCCTCTTTTTTGGGAACCACAAACAGATTTGAGTAAAACCCCTGTCCCTGTTCCGATCGTGGAACTGGATGGATTACTCCCATTAACAAGAGCTCTTGTACGCAGCGTAGAAACGCCTCTTTCTTTGTCTGGATTGTTGACAATCTTGACAGATGAAATCTCTCTCTTGGAGGAGAGTATTTGAAGTCCAGAAGGTATCCCTGAGATATTATCTCTAGCGCCCAGGGATCCTGGACATCTCTTGCCCAAGCCTGGGCGAAGAGAGAAAGTCTGCCCCCCACTAGATCCGATCCCGGATCGGGGGCCCTCAATTCATGCTGTTTTAGGGGCAGCAGCAGGTTTCCTGGCCTGCTTGCCCTTGTTCCAGGACTGGTTAGGTTTCCAGCCTTGTCTGTAGCGAGCAACAGCTTCTTCCTGTTTTGGTGCAGAGGAAGTTGATGCTGCTCCTGCTTTGAAATTACGAAAGGAACGAAAATTAGACTGTCTAGCCTTAACTTTGGCTTTGTCCTGAGGCAGGGCATGGCCTTTACCTCCTGTAATGTCAGCGATAATCTCTTTCAACCCGGGCCCGAATAAGGTCTGCCCTTTGAAAGGTATATTAAGCAATTTAGACTTAGAAGTAACATCAGCTGACCAGGATTTTAGCCACAGCGCCCTGCGTGCCTGAATGGCGAATCCTGAATTCTTCGCCGTAAGTTTAGTAAGATGTACTACGGCCTCCGAAATGAATGAATTAGCTAGTTTAAGGACTCTAGGCCTGTCCGTAATGTCGTCCAGAGTAGCTGAACCAATGTTCTCTTCCAGAGACTCAATCCAGAATGCCGCTGCAGCCGTGATCGGCGCAATGCATGCAAGGGGTTGCAATATAAAACCTTGTTGAACAAACATTTTCTTAAGGTAACCCTTTAACTTTTTATCCATCGGATCTGAAAAAGCACAGCTATCCTCCACCGGGATAGTGGTACGCTTAGCTAAGGTAGAAACTGCTCCCTCCACCTTAGGGACCGTTTGCCATAAGTCCCTTGTGGTGGCGTCTATTGGAAACATTTTTCTAAATATCGGAGGGGGTGAGAACGGCACACCGGGTCTATCCCACTCCTTAGTAACAATTTCAGTAAGTCTCTTAGGTATAGGAAAAACCTCAGTACTCGTCGGTACTGCAAAATATTTATCCAACCTACACATTTTCTCTGGTATTGCAACTGTGTTACAATCATTCAGAGCCGCTAACACCTCCCCTAGTAATACACGGAGGTTTTCCAGTTTAAATTTAAAATTTGAAATATCTGAATCCAGTCTGTTTGGATCAGAACCGTCACCCACAGAATGAAGTTCTCCGTCCTCATGTTCTGCCACCTGTGACGCAGTGTCTGACATGGCCCTAATATTATCAGCGCACTCTGTTCTCTCCCCAGAGTGATCACGCTTACCTCTTAGTTCTGGTAATTTAGCCAAAACCTCAGTCATAACAGTAGCCATATCCTGTAATGTGATTTGTAATGGCCGCCCAGATGTACTCGGCGCTACAATATCACGCACCTCCCTCTGAGCGGGAGATGTAGGTACTGACACGTGAGGCGAGTTAGTCGGCATAACTCTCCCCTCGTTGTTTGGTGAAATTTGTTCAATTTGTACAGATTGACTTTTATTTAAAGTAGCATCAATACAGTTAGTACATAAATTTCTATTGGGCTCCACTTTGGCATTGCAACAAATGACACAGGTATCATCCTCTGAATCAGACATGTTTAACACACTAGCAAATAAACTTGCAACTTGGAAATACAATTCAATTAGAATAATATTAAAACGTACTGTGCCTTTAAGAAGCACAGAAGATCTATGACAGTTGAAAATTAATAAATTGAAACAGTTATAGCCTCAATCCTTGTAAACAACACAACTTTAGCAAAGGTTTAATCCCATTAGCAAAGATAACAAATTCTGAAAGCAGGAAACAAATTACAGAATAAACGTTTTTTATCTCAGTCAAACTACAATTCTCACAGCTCTGCTGAGAGAAATTACCTCCCTCAAAATAAGTTTTGAAGACCCCTGAGCTCTGTAGAGATGAACCGGATCATGCAGGGAATACAATGAGTTGCTGACTGAAATATTTGATGCGTAGTAAAAGCGCCAAAAAACGGCCCCTCCCCCTCACACACAGCAGTGAGGGAGAACAGAAACTGTCAGAAAACAGATTAAGCAACTGCCAAGTGGAAAAAAAGTGCCCAAACATTTATTCACTCAGTACCTCAGTAAATGAAAACGATTTTACATTCCAGCAAAAACGTTAAACATAATCTCTAGTTATTAAACAGCTTTATGTATTTCTTACAGTGTAATTCTAGTGAAGTACCATTCCCCAGAATACTGAAGTGTAAAGTATACATACATGACATTATATCGGTATGGCAGGATTTTCTCATCAATTCCATTATCAGAAAATAAAAACTGCTACATACCTCTATGCAGATTCATCTGCCCGCTGTCCCCTGATCTGAAGTTTACCTCTCCTCAGATGGCCGAGAAACAGCAATATGATCTTAACTACTCCGGCTAAAATCATAACAAAAACTCTGGTAGATTCTTCTTCAAACTCTGCCAGAGAGATAATAACACACTCCGGTGCTATTTTAAAATAACAAACTCTTGATTGAAGATAAAAACTAAGTATAATCACCATAGTCCTCTCGCACATCCTATCTAGTCGTTGGGTGCAAGAGAATGACTGGGAGTGACGTAGAGGGGAGGAGCTATATGCAGCTCTGCTGGGTGAATCCTCTTGCACTTCCTGTTGGGGAGGAGTAATATCCCAGAAGTAATGATGACCCGTGGACTGATCACACTTAACAGAAGAAATAGGTTCATTGGTTATTTACAACCAGATACAAGATTTGCAGTTGTGAGTAGTTGCTGGGTTAAAGTCAGTTTAAGCACAAAAGTACATCAGAGGTTAATGCAAAATGGAGCAGTACTTTTAAGCATAATGATAGATATGGCAAAAGTCACTGTGCAAGTCAATGAAATGAATCACAAGCGGAATAGTTGATGTAACAGTTAGTGCATGAGATAAACTGGTTAATAGCTTAGTATGGCAGGTAAACTTGATTACTTGATTACTTGAGGCAAGCAGCAACAAATGACATGAGAGGCAAGATATCCTTATTTGTATATTGGTAATACAGACCGGTAATCCTGATGATAGTATATACAAACCGACTTCCCAAACAGTATCCTCAGCATGGAGCAGAAGCGGAGTTACCGGAGAAGTAATGCAGACAGCGTGTGCAGAGATTCAGTGAGAGTGTGTGGCGGCTGTGGTTTCACCTAGTGACGTCAGACGCCAACGGACCAGCATGCGAGTGAGCAGGAAGCAAGCAGCAGCGAGAGAGACAGGAACAGAGATGAGGTGCTGCAATACCGCAAGTCTTGAATAACAGGAATTAGTATCAGTAGCAGGGAATCCCAACTTAGACAGGAGGGAATGGCTGGGTGCGTAGCGTTCAGGAACAGAGAGTGACTGAACAAATTACCAAGCAACGTTCAACACTAGGTGGAGCCTTAAATAGCAGTATGGTAATTAGTAGTTAAAGGTACAGAATGGTAAAACCCTGACAATAGTTTAATGTAATTGTATTATAATAGTTAGGGTAGATTAATTAATAGTTTAATATAGTTTAATGTAATTTTATTATAATCGTTAGGATAGATTAATTAATAGTTTAATGTAATTTTAAAGGTAAGTTTAAATTTATTATAAGATAGGGATGAGTTAATATTTAATATAAAGTTAGCGAGTTGTTAGGTTTAGGGGTTAATAGGTTCATTTAGTTTATGGCGATGTGGGGGGCTAACGGTTTAGGGGTTAATACATTTATTTAGTTGTGGTGGGCTCCAGGAGTAAAATTGCTCCTGTCCTCTTTCGGAATAGACCCAGAGTTCAGATTGACTAGGATAAACTGGAAACATCTTCTTAAATGTTGGAGATACAAATTGAATACCTGTATTTTCCCACTCCTTTGCAATAACCTGATAAATTGCGTGAGGAACTGCAGATTTAGACATATCCTTTAACAAGCTATCCAAATGTTTCACTGTCTGATTATCGGATGAGGATGACTCCTGGTCTCCCAGAGTAATTAAAACTTAATGTAGGAGAGATTGTAAATGTTCTAGCTTGAAAAGAAAAGACGAATCTGGTTCAGAAGTAGAGTCCTGATCTTCAGACAAATATTTGCCATGTGAGAAAGAATCAGAGCCTGAAGAATCTGACTCTCTAGCAAGTGGAAGAACTTTCTTCTTCCTTAAAGGACCATAAAAATGATCAGCAACTGCAGTTACCTTACTCCCCAGTAGTAGAAGTTTGCACCTACGTGAAGGCCACATAGCCCTCAACACCTCCTTAATTTGGGAATGTAGGAAAAATTCAAGAATCAGGAGAAATTTCCATACTTTCCCCCTGATTCAAGCATAGTGGAGGGGGACACATCCCTTGAGAGGAAACAGCGTGTAAAACAGGTTGAGAGTTTGCAATACCATTCATGCAACCATTGCATAATTGTGCTGGAGGACAAACCAAAACAAGTTTGCAAAGCACAAACAGTCTGAAAAATAAACATCTGCAGTTCTATTCAATGAAGGGACAGATTGTACATTAGAAGAGGGGACAGTGCTGGACTGCTCCATCTTTAGAGAGAATATAGCACAAAGTGTGACAGATATTAACTGACACAGAAAATACAAAAGCAAGTAAATAAATATCAGTACTGTATAATGCAGTATGCATTATGGATACTATATTAGTAGCAATCAGTACTGTAAAATGTGGGATACGTTATGGACACTATATCAGTAGTCCTCGAAGAAAAACTACTGCTGACAGTGAGACAAAGTTCACACCTCTAAAGCTCTCAATATGCGGCCACCTTACCACCTCACTGGGGAACCACACTGGAGCAAAGAAGCAGGACAGTGGACTAGGCAATGGTCGTCGCTGCACAGAAAAAGTAGGAGAAGGCGGGAAAGCTATGCAGAGTGTGCAAAAAAGTTAAAGGGACATTAAACCCCAAAAAATTAATGATCTAGACAGAGAATACAGTTTTAAACAACAACAGAATTTATGCTTACCTGATAAATTACTTTCTCCAACGGTGTCTCCGGTCCACGGCGTCATCCTTACTTGTGGGAATATCTCTTCCCCAACAGGAAATGGCGAAGAGTCCCAGCAAAGCTGGCCACATAGTCCCTCCTAGGCTCCGCCCACCCCAGTCATTCGACCGACGGACAGGAGGAAAAATATAGGAGAAACCATATGGTACCGTGGTGACTGTAGTTAGAGAAAAAAAAAATTCATCAGACCTGATTAAAAAACCAGGGCGGGCCGTGGACCGGACACACCGTTGGAGAAAGTAATTTATCAGGTAAGCATAAATTCTGTTTTCTCCAACATTGGTGTGTCCGGTCCACGGCGTCATCCTTACTTGTGGGAACCAATACCAAAGCTTTAGGACACGGATGAAGGGAGGGAGCAAATCAGGTTACCTAAACGGAAGGCACCACGGCTTGCAAAACCTTTCTCCCAAAAATAGCCTCCGAAGAAGCAAAAGTATCAAAATTGTAAAATTTGGCAAAAGTGTGTAGTGAAGACCAAGTCACTGCCTTACATATCTGGTCAACAGAAGCCTCGTTCTTGAAGGCCCATGTGGAAGCCACAGCCCTAGTGGAGTGAGCTGTGATTCTTTCAGGAGGCTGCCGTCCGGCAGTCTCATAAGCCAATCGGATGATGCTTTTAAGCCAAAAGGAAAGAGAGGTAGAAGTCGCTTTTTGACCTCTCCTTTTACCAGAATAGACAACAAACAAAGAAGATGTTTGTCTGAAATCTTTTGTAGCCTCTAAATAGAATTTTAGAGCACGGACTACGTCCAAATTGTGTAACAAACGTTCCTTCTTTGAAACTGGATTCGGACATAAAGAAGGTACAACTATCTCCTGGTTAATATTCTTGTTAGAAACAACCTTTGGAAGAAAACCAGGCTTAGTACGCAAAACCACCTTATCTGCATGGAACACCAGATAGGGCGGAGAACACTGCAGAGCAGATAACTCTGAAACTCTTCTAGCAGAAGAAATAGCAACCAAAAACAAAACTTTCCAAGATAGTAACTTAATATCTATGGAATGTAAAGGTTCAAACGGAACCCCTTGAAGAACTGAAAGAACTAGATTTAGACTCCAGGGAGGAGTCAAAGGTCTGTAAACAGGCTTGATCCTAACCAGAGCCTGAACAAATGCTTGAACATCTGGCACAGCTGCCAGTCTTTTGTGTAGTAAGACAGATAAAGCAGAGATCTGTCCCTTTAGAGAACTTGCAGATAATCCTTTCTCCAAACCTTCTTGTAGAAAGGAGAGAATCTTAGGAATTTTTATCTTATTCCATGGGAATCCTTTGGATTCACACCAACAGATATATCTTTTCCATATTTTATGGTAAATCTTTCTAGTTACCGGTTTTCTGGCCTGAACCAGAGTATCTATCACAGAATCTGAAAACCCACGCTTTGATAGAATCAAGCGTTCAATCTCCCAGCCGTCAGCTGGAGGGAGACCAGATTTGGATGTTCGAATGGACCCTGAACAAGAAGGTCCTGTCTCAAAGGTAGCTTCCATGGTGGAACCGATGACATATTCACCAGGTCTGCATACCAAGTCCTGCAGGGCCACGCAGGAGCTATCAAGATCACCGAGGCCCTCTCCTGTTTGATCCTGGCTACCAGCCTGGGAATGAGAGGAAACGGTGGAAATACATAAGCTAGGTTGAAGGTCCAAGGTGCTACTAGTGCATCTACTAGAGTCGCCTTGGGATCCCTGGATCTGGACCCGTAGCAAGGAACCTTGAAGTTCTGACGAGACAACATCAGATCCATGTCTGGAATGCCCCATAATTGAGTTAGTTGGGCAAAGATCTCCGGGTGGAGTTCCCACTCCCCCGGATGGAATGTCTGACGACTCAGATAATCCGCTTCCCAGTTTTCCACACCTGGGATGTGGATCGCAGATAAGTGGCAGGAGTGATCCTCCGCCCATTGAATTATTTTGGTCACTTCTTTCATCGCCAGGGAACTCCTTGTTCCCCCCTGATGATTGATATACGCAACGGTCGTCATGTTGTCTGATTGGAATCTTATGAATCTGGCCTTTGCTAGCTGAGGCCAAGCCCTGAGAGCATTGAAGATCGCTCTTAGTTCCAGAATGTTTATCGGGAGAAGAAACTCTTCCCGAGACCATAGTCCCTGAGCTTTCAGGGATTCCCAGACCGCGCCCCAGCCCACTAGACTGGCGTCGGTCGTGACAATGACCCACTCTGGTCTGCGGAAGCTCATGCCCTGGGATAGATGGTCCAGGGTCAGCCACCAACGGAGTGAATCTCTGGTCTTCTGATCTACTTGAATCATTGGAGACAAGTCTGTATAGTCCCCATTCCACTGTTTGAGCATGCACAGTTGTAATGGTCTTAGATGAATTCGTGCAAAAGGAACTATGTCCATTGCTGCAACCATCAACCCTACTACTTCCATGCACTGCGCTATGGAAGGACGTGGAACAGAATGAAGAACTTGACAAGTGCTTAGAAGTTTTGACTTTCTGACCTCTGTCAGAAAAATCCTCATTTCTAAGGAATCTATTATTGTTCCCAAGAAGGGAACTCTTGTTGACGGAGACAGAGAACTTTTTTCTATGTTCACCTTCCATCCGTGTGATCTGAGAAAGGCCAGAACTATGTCTGTATGAGCCTTTGCTTTTGACAGGGACGGCGCTTGTATTAGAATGTCGTCCAAGTAAGGTACTACTGCAATGCCCCTCGGTCTTAGAACCGCTAGAAGGGACCCTAGTACCTTTGTGAAAATCCTTGGAGCAGTGGCTAACCCGAATGGGATGGCCACAAACTGGTAATGTTTGTCCAGAAAGGCGAACCTTAGGAACTGATGATGTTCTTTGTGGATAGGAATATGTAGGTACGCATCCTTTAGATCCACGGTAGTCATAAATTGAACTTCCTGGATAGTGGGTAGAATCGTTCGAATGGTTTCCATCTTGAACGATGGTACCCTGAGAAATTTGTTTAGGATCTTCAAATCCAAAATTGGTCTGAACGTTCCCTCTTTTTTGGGAACTACGAACAGATTTGAATAAAATCCCATTCCTTGTTCCTTTATTGGAACTGGTTGTATCACTCCCATCTTTAACAGGTCTTCTACACAATGTAAGAACGCCTGTCTCTTTATTTGGTTTAAGGATAAGTGAGACATGTGGAACCTTCCCCTTGGGGGTAGTTCCCTGAATTCCAGAAGATAACCCTGAGAAACTATTACTAGTGCCCAGGGATACTGAACATCTCTTGCCCAAGCCTGAGCAAAGAGAGAGAGTCTGCCCCCTACTAGATCCGGTCCCGGATCGGGGGCTACTCCTTCATGCTGTTTTGTTAGCAGCAGCAGGCTTCTTGGCCTGCTTACCCTTGTTCCAGCCTTGCATCGGTTTCCAGGCTGGTTTGGGTTGTGAGGCAGTACCCTCTTGCTTAGAGGATGCAGAATTAGAGGCCGGTCCGTTCCTGAAATTGCGAAAGGAACGAAAATTAGACTTATTCTTGGCCTTGAAAGTCCTATATTGTGGAAGGGCGTGGCCCTTTCCCCCAGTGATGTCTGAGATAATCTCTTTCAATTCTGGTCCAAATAGAGTTTTACCTTTGAAAGGGATGTTAAGCAATTTTGTCTTGGATGACACATCCGCTGACCAAGACTTTAGCCAAAGCGCTCTGCGCGCCACGATTGCAAACCCTGAATTTTTCACCGCTAATCTAGCTAATTGCAAAGCGGCATCTAAAATAAAAGAGTTAGCCAACTTAAGTGCGTGAACTCTGTCCATAACCTCCTCATATGGAGTCTCTCTACTGAGCGACTTTTCTAGTTCCTCGAACCAGAACCACGCTGCTGTAGTGACAGGAACAATGCACGAATTGGGTTGTAGAAAGTAACCGTGCTGTACAAAAATCTTTTTAAGCAAACCCTCCAATTTTTTATCCATAGGATCTTTGAAAGCACAACTATCCTCGATAGGAATAGTAGTGCGCTTGTTTAGAGTAGAAGCTGCCCCCTCGACCTTAGGGACTGTCTGCCATAAGTCCTTTCTGGGGTCGACCATAGGAAATAATTTCTTAAATATAGGGGGGGGGGGAAACAAAAGGTATGCCGGGCTTTTCCCACTCCTTATTCACTATGTCCGCCACCCGCTTGGGTATAGGAAAAGCGTTGGGTGCACCGGAACCTCTAGGAACTTGTCCATCTTGCATAATTTCTCTGGAATGACCAAGTTGTCACAATCATCCAGAGTAGATAACACCTCCTTAAGCAGTGCGCGGAGATGTTCTAATTTAAATTTAAATGTCACAACATTAGGTTCAGCTTGTTGAGAAATTTTTCCTGAATCTGAAATTTCCCCATCTGACAAAACCTCCCTCATGGCCACTTCAGATTGGTGTGAGGGTATGACAGAACAATTATCATCAGCGCCCTCCTGCTCTTCAGTGTTTAAAACAGAGCAATCGCGCTTTCTCTGATATGTAGGCATTTTGGATAAAACATTTGCTATGGAGTTATCCATTACAGCCGTTAATTGTTGCATGGTAATAAGCATTGGCGCGCTAGATGTACTAGGGGCCTCCTGCGTGGGCAAAACTGGTGTAGACACAGTAGGAGATGATGTAGTATCATGTTTACTCCCCTCATCTGAGGAATCATCTTGGGCAATTTCATTATCTGTGGCAGTACTGTCCTTACTTTGTTTGGACGCTATGGCACAATTATCACACAAATTTAAATGGGTTTCATACATATAGAACATAGCTTATCCGAAGGCACAGACATGTTAAACAGGCTTAAACTTGTCAATAAAGCACAAAAAACGTTTTAAAACAAAACCGTTACTGTCTCTTTAAATTTTAAACAGAAAACACTTTATTACTGAATATGTGAAAAAGTATGAAGGAATTGTTCAAAAATTACCAAAATTTCACCACAGTGTCTTAAAGCATTAAGAGTATTGCACACCAATTTTCAGAGCTTTAACCCTTAAAATAACGGAACCGGAGCCGTTTACAAATTTAACCCCTATACAGTCCCAGCTATAGCCTTTGCTGTGACCTAACCAAGCCCAGAGGGGAATACGATACCAAGTAACGCCTTCTAGAAACTTTTCCAGCTACTTTCAGATCCTCACACATGCATCTGCATGTCTTGCTCTCAAAAACAACTGTGCAGTAATGGCGTGAAAATGAGGCTCAGCCTACAACTGGGAAGACCCTCCCTGACTGGAAAAGGTGTCTAACATAGTGCCTGCCGTTAAAAAAACGTTCCCCAAGTTTATAAATGTGAATTATCAGCATAAACATGTATAAAATGCCCAAATAAAGCAATCGATTTAGCCCATAAAAGTGTCTACCAGTTTTATAGCCCATATTAAGCCCTTTATTCTGTTTGCTTGACTAAGAAAATGGCTTACCGGTCCCCATGAGGGGAAATGACAGCCTTCCAGCATTACATGGTCTTGTTAGAAATATGGCTAGTCATACCTTAAGCAGAAAAGTCTGCTAACTGTTTCCCCCAACTGAAGTTACTTCATCTCAACAGTCCTATGTGGAAACAGCAATCGATTTTAGTTACTGTCTGCTAAAATTATCTTCCTCTCACAAACAGAAATCTTCATCCTTTTCTGTTTCAGAGTAAATAGTACATACCAGCACTATTTTAAAATAACAAACACTTGATAGAAGAATAAAAAACTACATTTAAACCAAAAAACTCTTAACCATCTCCGTGGAGATGTTGCCTGTGCAACGGCAAAGAGAATGACTGGGGTGGGCGGAGCCTAGGAGGGACTATGTGGCCAGCTTTGCTGGGACTCTTTGCCATTTCCTGTTGGGGAAGAGATATTCCCACAAGTAAGGATGACGCCGTGGACTGGACACACCAATGTTGGAGAAATTCCAATTTACTTCTATTATCTAATTTGTTACATTCTTTAGATATCCTTTGTTAAAGAAATAGCAATGCACATGGGTGAGCCAATCACACGAGGCAAATATGTGCAGCCACCAATCAGAAGCTACTGAGCCTATCTAGATTGCTTTTCAGAAAAGAATATCAAGCGAATGAAGCAAATTAGATAATAGAAGTAAAATTAGAAAGTTGTTTAAAATTATATTCTCTATCTGAATCATGAAAGAAAAAAATTGAGTTTATTGTCCCTTTAACCCCTTTGCACCCAGAGTGCAATCCGCGGAGACTCTGTACCACTCCTGACATACAGGACTGCACTAACTATAGCGCTGTTCCCCTTTACAAGCTAAGCGTAAAACAAAGACCCACGCTGCAAAGTAGCCATAATAAGTATATGCCATTGCATATAGCTGAACTAACAAGGAGCCCCTTTGAGGATAAGCTATTAAGATACTGAACTGATGCACATGTCTCATGTCCCACAGCAGGTTACCCACATAGACGGCTGATAGTGTGTGCCTCATAGTAAAAAAAGGTCCCCTAGGTCTGATGTACTCCAAGACGTACCTACTAAGAAGCCTGTGGGATTTAGTATAACAGTATTTACCTTATGTATACACTACTGAGCTTACCTCCTTGTGTCCAGTAGTGAGACCCATCCTAGTTAGGTGATACTAACTAAGGATCTGATCCAGGATGTGCCCCAACGCTGCCAACAGGTGGTGATTGAAGGACCAGTCCCAGTGACCCCTTAGGCAGGCTAGTAAAAAGACTCCAGCTAGGGGAATCAGGAGGTAAGAGGGAATATATCTCTTCATATGTTGGGTAATCTTTGCCTGCCTCCTGGTGGAGTGGAGTTTAATCCCAAATGTCATGGCTCATGAACTCTCATCACCCTATGAAAGAAATAACAATTGCAATAACCATGTTTTTGTGCATTAGAACAATTTATTTTTGCACTGGTATGTCCTGTTAATGGTTTTGCAGTTATATTAAATGCATTCTCTTAAAGGTGATAGTGGTGCTAGACACTGAGACATTGGACTTTATTTTAAGTAGTATTCTGTGCATCTGCTTTTAAACCAGTGTCACTATCTGTTGAATTTTTATAAAGTGAGGCAAATTTAAAAACATAATTTATGCTTACCTGATAAATTTATTTCTCTTGTGGTGTATCCAGTCCACGGATCACCCATTATTTGTGGGATATTCTCCTTCCCAACAGGAAGTTGCAAGAGGATCACCCACAGCAGAGCTGCTATATAGCTCCTCCCCTAACTGCCATATCCAGTCATTCGACCGAAACAAGCCGAGAAAGGAGAAACCATAGGGTGCAGTGGTGACTGTAGTTTAAATAAAAATTTAGACCTGCCTTAAAAAGACAGGGCGGGCCGTGGACTGGATACACCACAAGAGAAATAAATTTATCAGGTAAGCATAAATTATGTTTTCTCTTGTAAGGTGTATCCAGTCCACGGATCATCCATTACTTGTGGGATACCAATACCAAAGCTAAAGTACACGGATGAAGGGAGGGACAAGGCAGGCTTAAATGGAAGGAACCACTGCCTGTAGAACCTTTCTCCCAAAAATAGCCTCCGAAGAAGCAAAAGTATCAAATTTGTAAAATTTTGAAAAGGTATGAAGCGAAGACCAAGTCGCCGCCTTGCAAATCTGTTCAACAGAAGCCTCATTCTTAAAGGCCCAGGTGGAAGCCACAGCTCTAGTAGAATGAGCTGTAATTGTTTCAGGGGGCTGCTGTCCAGCAGTCTCATAGGCTAAGCGTATTACGCTCCGAAGCCAAAAAGAAAGAGAGGTTGCCAAAGCTTTTTGACCTCTCTTCTGTCCAGAGTAAACAACAAACAGTGTAGATGTTTGGTGAAAATCTTTAGTAGCTTGTAAGTAAAACTTCAAAGCACGGACCACGTCCAGATTATGTAAAAGACGTTCCTTCTTTGAAGAAGGATTAGGACACAATGATGGAACAACAATCTCTTGATTGATATTCTTGTTAGAAACTACCTTAGGTAAAAACCCAGGTTTTGTACGCAGAACTACTTTATCTGAATGGAAAATCAGATAAGGAGAATCACATTGTAAGGCAGATAACTCAGAGATTCTCTGAGCCGAGGAAATAGCCATCAAAAACAGAACTTTCCAAGATAAAAGTTTAATATCAATGGAATGAAGGGGTTCAAACGGAACCCCTTGAAGAACTTTAAGAACCAAGTTTAAGCTCCATGGGGGAGCAACAGGTTTAAACACAGGCTTAATTCTAACCAAAGCCTGACAAAAAGCTCGAACATCTGGAACTTCTGCCAGACGCTTGTGCAAAAGAATAGACAGAGCAGAAATCTGTCCCTTTAAAGAACTAGCTGATAATCCTTTTTCCAAACCCTCTTGGAGAAAGGACAATATCCTAGGAATCCTAACCTTACTCCATGAGTAATTCTTGGATTTGAGTGGTATGCCCAGGCGCCAACAATATGAGGCTAAGGTAAAATGTAGTTGGAGATGTGAATTGTGGTTAAAAGTAATTTATTACAAAATAAAATCAATATAAAATTACAATTGCAAATGCATGGATCCACGCTAGATTAACATGAAAGCATAATAATAACAGCAATATTGACAATAGGTAAAATGACAATAAAATGACAATAAATAAATGACAATAGAGTAAACTGACAATACAGTGAATGTCTGGCGGCGTTTGCTAATATAATAGGTTTGCAATAGTAGTGTATGAAGAGACTGGTGAATCAGTGGTCCCAAGGAGATTTAAGTCCAATGGGACGTCCCAAATGGGGAGGGGTCACTCGTGGTTAGAAAGTGCCCTTTAAAAATTTATAAAAATGTGTAAAAAAAATGTGTAAAAAATATGTAAAAGATAGAAATAGAAAAATAAGTAAGTGCAAAAAATATATCAATGAATCCGTGTTAAGGAAAACAGGGTGTGGAAAATTGTGTGTAAAAAGTTAAAAATGAGAAATCCAACACACAAATTAAAATAAAATGAAAAACTAAAAACTTGTAACACTTGTGAAAGATCTTGTGAAAAATCTGATGCCAAAGAATGTCCAATCCAGGTTAAAAGGATACAATGTTTAGTGTAATTGTCTCAAGTCTAAAAATACTGGATAAAGCTGCAACTGTGTGTCAGACTGCAGTCATCCCAAAGAAAAAAGGAAAACGAATGTTAATCCTGTGAAGAAATTTGATGTGCAAATGTTATCCAAAATTAGAGTGGTTGTCTCTTGATTCCCAAATGCCCCTTAAGGCTTTAGAAAAAATTAATTGGTGCCAAAAAATGTGAAAAAGGAAAACAAACAAACAGACTTGCTATGAAAAAACGAACTCGCTGCAAGAAAGAACCTGTGGGAAAAGAAATAGAATACAATGTGTAAAATAATCACAATAAATAGTCTCCTATTGCAATGAGGCTTACCAGGTCGACCTGATAACAGACCTGGTAAGCCTCATTGCAATAGGAGACTATTTATTGTGATTATTTTACACATTGTATTCTATTTCTTTTCCCACAGGTTCTTTCTTGCAGCGAGTTCATTTTTTCATAGCAAGTCTGTTTGTTTGTTTTCCTTTTTCACATTTTTTGGCACCAATAAATTTTTTCTAAAGCCTTAAGGGGCATTTGGGAATCAAGAGACAACCACTCTAATTTTGGATAACATTTGCACATCAAATTTCTTCACAGGATTAACATTCGTTTTCCTTTTTTCTTTGGGATGACTGCAGTCTGACACACAGTTGCAGCTTTATCCAGTATTTTTAGACTTGAGACAATTACACTAAACATTGTATCCTTTTAACCTGGATTGGACATTCTTTGGCATCAGATTTTTCACAAGATCTTTCACAAGTGTTACAAGTTTTTAGTTTTTCATTTTATTTTAATTTGTGTGTTGGATTTCTCATTTTTAACTTTTTACACACAATTTTCCACACCCTGTTTTCCTTAACACGGATTCATTGATATATTTTTTGCACTTACTTATTTTTCTATTTCTATCTTTTACATATTTTTTACACATTTTTATAAATTTTTAAAGGGCACTTTCTAACCACGAGTGACCCCTCCCCATTTGGGACGTCCCATTGGACTTAAATCTCCTTGGGACCACTGATTCACCAGTCTCTTCATACACTACTATTGCAAACCTATTATATTAGCAAACGCCGCCAGACATTCACTGTATTGTCAGTTTACTCTATTGTCATTTATTTATTGTCATTTTATTGTCATTTTACCTATTGTCAATATTGCTGTTATTATTATGCTTTCATGTTAATCTAGCGTGGATCCATGCATTTGCAATTGTAATTTTATATTGATTTTATTTTGTAATAAATTACTTTTAACCACAATTCACATCTCCAACTACATTTTACCTTAGCCTCATATTGTTGGCACCTGGGCATACCACTCAAATTCAGTTTCTACACTAGGTGATAGCTAGGTATCACCGCCACAGGCATATAAGGTATAGGTGGGCGCTGGGATACACTCTTACTAATTCTTGGATTCACACCAATAAAGGTATTTACGCCATATCTTATGGTAGATTTTCCTGGTAACAGGCTTTCGTGCCTGTATAAGGGTATCAATGACTGACTCGGAGAAGCCACGCTTTGATAAAATCAAGAATTCAATCTCCATGCAGTCAGTCTCAGAGAAATTAGATTCGGATGATTGAAAGGACCTTGTAGTAGAAGGTCTTGTCTCAGAGGCAGGGTCCATGGTGGAAAGGATGACATGTCCACTAGGTCTGCATACCAGGTCCTGCATGGCCACGCAGGCGCTATCAAGATCACCAATGCTCTCTCCTGTTTGATTTTGGCAATCAGTCAAGGGAGCAGAGGAAACGGTGGAAACACATAAGCCAGGTTGAAGAACCAAGGCGCTGCTAGAGCATCTATCAGTGCCGCTTCTGGGTCCCTGGACCTGGATCCGTAACAAGGAAGCTTGGCGTTCTGGCGAGACGCCATGAGATCCAGTTCTGGTTTGCCCAACGATGAACCAATTGAGAAAACACCTCCGGATGGAGTTCCCACTCCCCCGGATGAAAAGTCTGACGACTTAGAAAATCTTCCTCCCAGTTCTCTACACCTGGGATATGGATTGCTGATAGGTGGCAAGAGTGAGTCTCTGCCCAGCGAATTATCTTGGAGACTTCTAACATCGCTAGGGAACTCCTGGTTCCCCCTTGATGGTTGATGTAAGCCACAGTCGTGATGTTGTCCGACTGAAATCTGATGAACCTCAGGGTTGCTAACTGAGGCCAAGCTAGAAGAGCATTGAATATTGCTCTTAACTCCAGAATATTTATTGGGAGGAGTTTCTCCTCCTGAGTCCACGATCCCTAAGCCTTCAGGGAATTCCAGACTGCACCCCAACCTTGAAGGCTGGCATCTGTTGTTACAATTGTCCAATCTGGCCTGCGAAAGGTCATACCTTTGGACAGATGGACCCGAGAAAGCCCCCAGAGAAGAGAATCTCTGGTCTCTTGATCCAGATTTAGCAAAGGGGACAAATCTGTGTAATCCCCATTCCACTGACTGAGCATGCATAGTTGCAGCGTTCTGAGATGTAGGCGCGCAAATGGCACTATGTCCATCGCCGCTACCATCAAGCCGATTACTTCCATACACTGAGCCACCGAAGGGCGCAGAATAGAATGAAGAACACTGCAAGATTTTAGAAGCTTTGATAACCTGGATTCTGTCAGGTAAATCTTCATTTCTACAGAATCTATCAGAGTCCCTAGGAAGGAGACTCTTGTGAGTGGGGATAGAGAACTCTTTTCCTCGTTCACCTTCCACCCATGTGACCTGAGAAATGCCAGAACTATGTCCGTATGTGACTTGTGAGATAAAGAGAATAATATGGATTCTAAGGAGAAACCATAGTATTCAAAAAAACAGGCGCTGTACAGCTTAAAATAGATAAATTATATATATTAACTTGTGAGCATATAACGCCAAATATATGTGCAAAAAATGACACCTAGTGCAAATTGGAACAACCAAAAAAGTGCTGGCGACAATAAAATATAAAATATATAAATTTAATTACATAAGTGGAACAAATATATATTGCAAACAATAGCGCTGATCAGGCGCAGTATTGAAGTGTAGTATACAAATAGCGACAATGTGATAAAATATACAATACAAATGTGACAATTGGAAAGTGTGATTGATTCCCAAATATGATTCGCTGTGATGGTTCTTGAATAAGCCCAGATTTTGAAAGAGGATTTTGAAGGACGATATTGATCTTCAATGAGAGCTGGAACGAGATGAGGAAGACCAATAAAACAACAGAAAAGCCAACAATATAAGGTTTTCACTTTTACTTACACCGGAAATCAGTGGTTGAATCCTATATGTTCCTCTCAGTGGCGTGAAACTCCAAACAGCAGGATGCAGAAAGAATCAACCCAGCAAGGAAGAATGCAAACACCTTTACACAGGTAACTGGGACGCTGCACCTACGGAGGCCGGAGAGGGAAAAAAACAGAACAGAGCAGAGCTGATCTTTGTGAATCGGTATGTGAAGGTAAGCATCCTTCAAATCCACTGTGGTCATGTACTGACCCTCCTGGATCATAGGTAGGATGGTCCGAATAGTTAACCTTTTGGACCATGGAACTCTGAGGAATTTGTTTAAGATCTTTAGATCCAAAATGGGTCTGAAGGTTCCCTCTTTTTTGGGAATGACAAACAGATTTGAATAAAAGCCCTGTCCCTGTTCCGTCTGTGGAACTGGACAGATCACTCCCATAACTAGGAGGTCTTGCACACAGCGTAAGAATGCCTCTTTCTTTATCTGGATTACAGATAATCTCGAAAGGTGAAATCTCCCTTGAGGAGGGGAAGCTTTGAAGTCCAGAAGATATCCCTGAGATATGATCTCCAACGCCCAGGGATCCCGAACATCTCTTGCCCACGCCTGGGCGAAGAGAGAAAGTTTGCCCCCTACTAGATCCGTTACCGGATAGGGGGCCGTTCCTTCATGCTGTCTTAGAGGCAGCAGCAGGCTTTCTGGCCTGCTTGCCTTTGTTCCAGGACTGGTTAGGTTTCCAGCCCGGCTTGGATTGAGCAAAAGTTCCCTCTTGTTTTGTAGCAGAGGAAGTTGATGCTGCACCTGCCTTGAAATTTCAAAAGGCACGAAAATTAGACTGTTTGGCCCTTGATTTGGCCCTGTCCTGAGGAAATGTATGACCCTTACCTCCAGTAATGTCAGCAATAATTTCCTTCAAACCAGGCCCGAATAGGGTCTGCCCCTTGAAGGGAATGTTAAGTAATTTCGACTTTGAAGTCACGTCAGCTGACCAAGATTTAAGCCATAGCGCCCTATGCGCCTGGATGGCGAATCCAGAATTCTTAGCCGTTAGTTTAGTCAAATGAACAATGGCATCAGTGTGAGGATTCTTCACAACATGCATTTGCCTTTAAGCAGCTACCTGCATTCTCCTAGCCCTGCCCACAGAGTCTTTAAATCACCTGTTCATCCAAGGACAGGTGCTTAGTATTTTGTTGCTTTTGTCAGAGTAACTCCTGCTCATGCTGAGCTCATATATTACCTCCTAAGAAATTTACCTTTCCAGCTATCCTTGGATTACAATACCTCCCAGCTACACTTCTACTGCTGCAAATCCTCACTTACTGAAGATACTTTTATTTGCAACTCATTATCTCCATCTCCTAATATTTTCGGCACTTGCCGCACCTACAAGAGGATTCACCTTAACACAGCTTTCCTACCCATCGGGAGTCGTGGTCTCCCCCTGAAAGTCATCTTCATTGACCGCTCCACGATTTACTCACCTGCTGCCTAATCTGAGTAATACTAGCCGCAAGTACTTTCCACGGAAGACCGGGGCTCGCTAGCATCCTGCGCTGTCAATCAACCAGCGCGTCAGCGAGTGACTCCTCCCCGACCTTCCACGCTAGTCCTCAGAACGCTGCTCGCTGCAGCAGCGGAGACAGGTAAAGGAACTGTTTACCTCCATAAGGAAGAATTGTTTATTGGGAACTATTTGATGCACTTGGTTCTTTCTGAGCGCCAATCACCTCAGTGTATCCTCTAAAGTAATTAACCTGAGACTTCAGCCATTATAAACTTTCACTTGTGTCCGCATCATCCTGTGAAACTGTAAAGCTGTTTGGGACAAGTTATACAGTTAAACTGATACATATTAAATCATCCTCATACGTTTAACTGATATCACTTACAGCTATAGTGATATAGCTTCAACATTCAAATCATTATCAGTCAGTTCTGCAGTTGTGTTTCACAAGTTGTAAAATCTGTTCAATCATTACATATCATTACAATCAGAAACAAAAGAATTAGCTAGCTTAAGTGTTCTAAGCTTGTCAAGTATTTCAGTCAATGGAGTAGCTGTCTGAAAGGCCTCTTCCAGAGACTCAAACCAGAACGCCGCAGCAGCAGTGACAGGCGCAATGCATGCAAGGGGCTGCAGGATAAAACCTTGTTGAATAAACATTTTCTTAAGGTAACCTTCTAATTTTTTATCCATTGGATCTGAAAAAGCCCAACTGTCCTCGACAGGGATAGTGGTACGCTTTGCTAAAGTAGACACTGCTCCCTCCACCTTAGGAACCGTCTGCCATAAGTCCCGTGTGGTGGCGTCTATTGGAAACATTTTTCTAAAAATAGGAGGGGGGGGAAAACGGCACACCGGGTCTATCCCACTCCTTATTAATAATTTCTGTAAACCTTTTAGGAATTGGAAAAACATCAGTACACACCGGCACTGCATAGTATTTATCCAGTCTACACAATTTCTCTGGCACTGCAATTGTGTCACAGTCATTCAGAGCAGCTAATACCTCCCCAAGCAATACACGGAGGTTCTCAAGCTTAAATTTAAAAGTAGAAATATCTGAATCAGGTTTCCCCGAATCAGAAATGTCACTCACAGACTGAAGCTCTCCTTCCTCAGCTTCTGCATATTGTGACGCAGTATCAGACATGGGCCTTAAAGCATCTGCGCGCTCTGTATTACGTCTAACCCCAGAGCTATCGCGCTTTCCTCTGAATTCAGGCAGTCTGGCTAATACCGCTGACAGGGTATTATCCATGATTGCCGCCATGTCCTGCAAAGTAATCGCTATGGGCGTCTTTGATGTACTTGGCGCCATTTTAGCGTGAGTCCCTTGAGCGGGAGTCAAAGGGTCCGACACGTGGGGAGAGTTAGTCGGCATAACTTCCCCCTCGTCAGAATCCTCTGGTGATAATTCTTTTAAACATAACAGCTGATCTTTATTGTTTAAAGTGAAATCAATACATTTAGTACACATTCTCCTATGGGATTCCACTATGGCTTTTAAACATAATGAACAAGGAGTTTCCTCTATGTCAGACATGTTTATACAGACTAGCAATGAGACTAGCAAGCTTGGAAAACACTTTAAATCAAGTTAACAAGCAATATAAAAAAACATTACTGTGCCTTTAAGAGAAACAAATTTTGCCAAAATTTGAAATAACAGTGAAAAAAGGCAGTTAAACTAACAAATTTTTTACAGTGTATGTAACAAGTTAGCAGAGCATTGCACCCACTTGCAAATGGGTGATTAACCCCTTAATACAAAAAACAGATTAACAAAACGAAAAATACGTTTTTAAACAGTCATAACAACTGCCACAGCTCCACTGTGGCTTTACCTTCCTCAATACACGACTTTTGAAGCCTTTTGAGCCCTTCAGAGATGTCCTATAGCATGCAGGGGACTGCTGAGGGAAGCTGAATGTCTCTGTCTGTAATTTTAACTGCGCAAAAAAGCGCTAAAAACATAATTTATGCTTACCTGATAAATTTATTTCTCTTGTAGTGTATCCAGTCCACGGATCATCCATTACTTATGGAATATATTCTCCTTCCCAACAGGAAGCTGCAAGAGTCCACCCATAGCAAAGCTGCAATATAGCTCCTCCCCTAACTGCCATATTCAGTCATTCGACCGAAAACATGCAGAGAAAGGAAAAACCATAGGGTGCAGTGGTGACTTTAGTTCAAATGAAAAAATTACCTGCCTTAAAGTGACAGGGCGGGCCGTGGACTGGATACACTACAAGAGAAATAAATTTATCAGGTAAGCATAAATTATGTTTTCTCTTGTTAAGTGTATCCAGTCCACGGATCATCCATTACTTATGGAATACCAATACCAAAGCTAAAGTACACGGATGATGGGAGGGACAAGGCAGGTACTTAAACGGAAGTTACCACTGCCTGTAAAAAACCCTTTCTCCCAAAAATAGCCTCCGAAGAAGCAAGGTATCAAATTTGTTAAATTTGAAAAGTATGAAGCGCAGACCAAGACTCCGTCTTGTAAATCTGTTCAACAGAAGCCACATTTAAAAAAGGCACAAGTGAAAACCACAGCTCTAGTTGAATGAGCTGTAATCCCTTCAGGAGGCTGCTGTCCAGCAGTCTCATAAGCTAAATGAATTATGCTTTTTAACCAAAAAGACAGAGAGGCTGCTGAAGTCTTTTGACCTCTCCTCTGTCCAGAATAGACAACAAACAAGGTGAACGTTTGATGAAAACTGTAGTAGCTTGTAAGTAAAACTTTAAAGCACAAACCACGTCCAATATTGTGTAATAGACGTTCCTTCTTTGAGGAAGGATTAGGATACAAGCATGGAACAACTATCTCTTGAGTGATGTACTTGTTAGATACCACCTTAGGAAAAAACCCAGGTTGGTACGCAGGACTACCTTATCCGTACGAAGGACCAGATAAGGAGAATCACATTGTAACACAGATAACTTGGAGACTCTACGAGTCGAGGAATTAGCTACCCAAAAGGAACTTTCCAAGATAAAGATTGATATCTATGGAACAAAAAAGGTTCAAACGGAACTTCTTGAAGAACCTTAAGAATCAGGTTTAAGCTCCATGGCGGAGCAACAGTTTTAAACACAGGCTTGGATCTAACCAAAGCCTGACCAAATGCCTGAACGTCTAGAATACCTGCCAGACGCTTGTGCAAAAAAATAGACAGAGTAAAAATCTGTCCCCTTTTAAGGAATTAGCTGACAACCCTTTTCTCAAAAACATCTTGGAGAAAAGATAATATCCTGGGAATCCAGACTTTACTCCATGAGTAACCCTTGGATTCATAACAATCAGATATTTACACCATATCTATGTTCAATTTTCCTAGAGACAGGCTTTCATGTCTGTATTAAGGTATCAATGACTGACTCGGAGAAGCCATGCTTTGATAACATCAAGCGTTCAGTCTCCAGGCAGTCCATCTCAGATTGATTCTATTTAGATGGTTGAAAGGACCCTGAGGTAGAGGGACCTGTCTCTGAAGCAGAGACCGTGATGGAAAGGATGACATGTCCACCAGATCTGCATACCAGGTCCTGCGTGGCTACGCAGGCGCTGTCAAAAACACCAAAGCCCTCTCCTGCTTGGTCTTGACCTCCGGAGGAAATCCCACTCCCCCGGAAGAAAAGTCTGACGACTTAGAAAATCCACCTCCCAGTTCTCAACACCTGGGATATGGATAGCTGATAGACAAGAGTGAGTCTCTGTCCAGTGAATTATTGTAAGACTTCTAACATCGCTAGGGAACTTCTGTTCCCCCTTGATGGCTGATGTAAGCCACAGTCGTGTATATTGTCCGACTGAGTATGATGTACCTCAGAGTTGCTAACTAAGGCCAAGTCTGAAGAGCATGGAATATCACTCCCAGTTCCAGAATATTTATTAGAAGGAGGGTCTCCTCCTAAGTCCACTATCCCTGAGCCTTCAGGGAGTTCCAGACTGCATCCCAACCTAAAAGGCTGGCATCTATTGTAACAATTGTCCCATCTGACCTGCGGAAGGTCATACCCTTGGACAGATGGACCCGACATAGTCACCAGAGAAGAGAATCTCTGGTTTCTTGGTCCAGGTTTAACAGGGGGACAAATCTGTGTAATCCCCGTTCCTCTGACTGAGCATGCATAGTTGCAGCGGTCTGAAATATAGACGTGCAAACGGTACTATGTCCCTTGCCGCTACCATTAAGCCGATTTCATTCATGTACTGAGCCACCGAAGGGCGTGGATGGGATGAAAAAAAAAAAAAAAAAAAAAAAAAAACACGGCAGAAATTTAGAAACTTTGACAACCTGGACTCCGTCAGGTAAATTTTCATTTCTACAGAATCTATCAGAGTCCCTAGGAGGGAAACCCTTGAGATTGGGGATAGAGAACTCTTTCCTTGTTCACTTTCCACCCATGTGATCTCAGAAATGCCAGTACCATGTCCGTATGAGACTGGGCAATTTGGATGTTTGACGCCTGTATCAGGATGTCGTCTAAATAAGGGGCCACTTCTATGCCCCGCGGTATAAGGACCGCCAAAGCGACCCCAGAACCTCCATAAAGATTCTTGGGGCTGTAGATATCCCAAAGGAAAGAGCTACAAACTGGTAATGCCTGTCTAGAAAGGCAAACCTGAAAAACGATGGTGATCTTTATGCATCACAATGTGAGGATAAGCATCCTTCAAATCCATTGTAGTCCTCTATTGACTCTCCTGGATCATAGTTAAGATGGTACGAATAGTTTCCATCTTAAATGACGGAATTCTGAGGAATTTGTTTAAGATCTTTAGATCCAAAATAGGTCTGAAGGTTCCCTCTCCTTGGGAACCACAAACAGATTTGAGTAAAAACTCTGTCCCTGTTCCTCTCTTGGAACTGGATGGATCTCGTACACAATGTAAGAATGCCTCCTTCTTTATCTGGTTTGCAGATAATTGTGAAAGGCGAAATCTCCCCTTTTTTGGGGGGGGAATCTTTGAAATCCAGAAGATATCTCTGGGATATAAATTCCAATGCCTAGGGATCCTGGGCATCTCTTGCCCACGCCTGGGCAAAGAATGAAAGTCTGCCCCCTATAGGATCCGTTACCGGATAGGTGTCCGTTCCTTCATGCTGCCTTAGAGGCAGCAGCAGGCTCCTTGGCCTGGTTATCTTTGTTCCAGGTCCGATTGTCTCCAGACCGCCTTGGACTGAGCAAAAATTCCCTCTTGTTTTGCCTTAGAGGAAGAGGATGCCACACCTGCCCTGAAGTTTTTAAAAGGTACCAAAATTAGACTTTTTTTTTTTTTTTTTGCCCTTGATTTAGACCTATCCTGAGGAAGGGCATGACCTTTTCCTCCAGTGATATAAGCAATAATCTCCTTCAAACCAGGCCCGAATAGGGTCTGCCCCTTGAAGGGAAGCTAAGTAGCTTATTTATTAAAGTCACGACAGCTGACCATGATATAAGCCATAGCGCTCTGCGCGCCAGTATAGTAAAAAAACAGAATTCTTAGCCGTTAGTCTAGTCAAATGAACAAGGCATCAGAAAACAAAGGAATTGGCTAGCATAAGCTTGTCAAATATATTCATCCAATGGAGTCGCTTAACTGTAAAGCCTCATCAAGAGACTCAACCCAGAACGCCGCAGCAGCAGTGACAGAAGCAATGTATGCAAGGGGCTGCAGGATAAAACCCTGTTGAATAAACATTTTTTATCCATTGGATCTAAAAAGCACAACTGTCCTCGTCAGAGGTAGTGGTACGCTTAGCTAGAGTAGAAACTCTTCTCTCCACCTTAGGAACTGTCTGCCAGAAGTCCCGTGTGGTGGTAACTATTAGAAAACATTCTTCTAAAAAATAGGAGGGGAAGAGAACGGCACACCTGGTCTATCCCATTCCTTATTAAAAATTTTTTAGTAAACCTCTTTAGGTATTGGAAAAACATCAGTACACACCGGCACTGCATATTATTTATCCAGTCTACACAATTTCTCTGGCCCTGCGATTGTACACATTCATTCAGAGCAGCCAAAGCCTCCCTGAGCAACAAGTGGAGGTTCTCAAGCATAAATTTTAAATGTAGAAATATCAGAATCAGGTTAAATCATCTTCCCTGAGTCAAAAAAAAAAAAAAAAAAATCACCCACAGACTAAGCATATTGTGAGGTAGTATCATACATGGTTCTTAAAGCGTCTGTATGCTCTGTATCTACCCCCAGAGCTAACTGCTTTCCTTTAATTTCAGGTAGTCTGACTAATACTGCTGCCAGAATATTATTCACCACCTTTGCCATGTCTTGTAAAATAAACGCTATGGGCGCCCTTGATGTACTTGGCGCCATTTGAGCGTGAGTCCCTGAAGCGGGAGTCGAAGGGTCTGACACGTGGGGAGAGTTAGTCGGCATAACTACCCCCACGACAGAATCCTCTGGTGATAATGTTTTTAAAGACAAAAAATGATCTTTATTGTTTAACATGAAATCAGTACATCTGGTACACATTCTAAGATGGGGTTCCACCATGGCTTTAAAACATAATGAACGCAGAGCTTCCTCTATGTCAGACATGTTAGAACAGACTAATAATGAGACTAGTAAGCTTGGAAAACACTTTAAATCAAGTTAACAAGCAAATATATAAAACGTTACTGTGCCTTTAAGAGAAACAAATTTTGCCAAAATTTGAAATAACAGTGAAAAAAGGCAGTTAAACTAACAAAATTTTTACAGTGTATGTAACAAGTTAGCAGAGCATTGCACCCACTTGCAAATGGATGATTAACCCCTTAATACAAAAAACAGATTAACAAAACGAAAAATATGTTTTAAACAGTCATAACAGCTCCTACTTTTGAAGCCCTTTTGAGCCCTTCAGAGATGTCCTATAGCATGCAGGGGACTGCTGAGGGAAGCTGAATGTCACTGTTTATAATTTTAACTGCACCAACTGTAACTTTTATACTATAACAGTGGAAAGCCTCAAGAAACTGTTTCTATGCAAAATTTAAGCCAGCCATGTGGAAAAAACTTAGGCCCCAATAAGTTTTATCACCAAACATATGTTAAAAAACGATTAAACATGCCAGCAAACGTTTTAAAACACATTTTTATAAGAGTATGTATCTCTATTAATAAGCCTGATACCAGTCGCTATCGCTGCATTTAAGGCTTTACTTACATTACTTCGGTATCAGCAGTATTTTCTTAGTCAATTCCATTCCTAGAAAAATATTTTACTGCACATACCTTATCTGCAGGAAAACCTGCACGCCATTCCCCCTCTGAAGTACCTCACTCCTCAGAATGTGTGAGAACAGCAAATGGATCTTAGTTACGTCTGCTAAGATCATAGAAAAACGCAGGCAGATTCTTCTTCCAAATACTGCCTGAGATAAACAGCACACTCCGGTGCCATTTAAAAATAACAAACTTTTGATTGAAAAATAAACTAAGTAGAAAGCACCACAGACTCTCACAACCTCCTATCTATGTTGAGGCTTGCAAGAGAATGACTGAATATGGCAGTTAGGGGAGGAGCTATATAGCAGCTTTGCTATGGGTGGACTCTTGCAGCTTCCATTTGGGAAGGAGAATATATTCCATAAGTAATGGATGATCCGTGGACTGGATACACTTAACAAGAGAAATAGGCCCCTCCCACTCATATTACAACAGTGGAAAGCCTCAGGAAACTGTTTCTAGGCAAAAATCAAGCCAGCCATGTGGAAAAAACTAGGCCCCAATAAGTTTTATCACCAAAGCATAATTAAAAACGATTAAACATGCCAGCAAACGTTTTATATTGCACATTAATCAGAGTATATACCTCTGATAGCAAGCCTGATACTAGTCGCTATTAAATCACTGTATTTAGGCTTAACTTACATTAATCCGGTATCAGCAGCATTTTCTAGCAATTCCATCCCTAGAAAAACTTAAAACTGCACATACCTTATTGCAGGATACCCTGCATGCTATTCTCCCTCTGAAGTTACCTCACTCCTCAGACATATGTGAGAACAGCAGTGGATCTTAGTTACTTCTGCTAAGATCATAGAAAACGCAGGCAGATTCTTCTTCTAAATGCTGCCTGAGATAAAATAGTACAACTCCGGTACCATTTAAAAACAATAAACTCTGGATTGAAGAAAAAACTAACTAGATTACACCACTTTCCTCTTACTACCTACGGCTATGTTGAGAGTTGCAAGAGAATGACTGGGTATGGCAGTTAGGGGAGGAGCTATATAGCAGCTCTGCTGTGGGTGATCCTCTTGCAACTTCCTGTTGGGAAGGAGAATATCCCACAAGTAATGGATGATCCGTGGACTGGATACACCTTACAAGAGAAAGTACTATTATGCACACTTACTTTGTATAGTCTAAAATAAAGCGTGTTTATTTAATAATGTTATATTCTAATTGTTACATAGCTTTTTTTTTACAACAAATGTTAATGGTCACTATTTGTTATAATTAAAACAATGGCACATTTTAAATGCTTTTCATCTTTTACTTACCAAGATATTTTAAACTCTGTTTGGTCCTGTACACTAGGCTCCTCATCAGAAGAATCAAACTCATTATTATGCATTGTATCTGGTTTCAATGGCTATCAGGCCTCATTCTGTGAAAAAGAGTGACACCCTCAACATTACAAGCATGAAAATAATTTACATAAAATCACACAGAATTGCATGAGATTTCACTGAATCTAAAAAAGGAAACATATTCCAGTAGATAAAAACATACTACCTAAAAACATAATATATGTAAGAACGTATCTGATAAATTCATTTCTTTCATATTGGCAAGAGTCCATGAGCTAGTGACGTATGGAATATACAATCCTACCAGGAGGGGCAAAGTTTCCCAAACCTCAAAATGCCTATAAATACACCCCTCACCACACCCACAATTCAGTTTAATGAATAGCCAAGAAGTGGGGTGATAAAGAAAGGAGTAATAAAGCATCATCAAAGGAATTTGGAAATAATTGTGCTTTATACAAAAAAATCATAACCACCATAAAAAAGGGTGGGCCTCATGGACTCTTGCCAATATGAAAGAAATTCATTTATCAGGTAAGTTCTTACATAAATTATGTTTGCTTTCATGTAATTGGCAAGAGTCCATGAGATAGTGACGTATGGGATAGAAATACCCAAGATATGGAACTCCACGCAAGAGTCACTAGAGGGGGAGGGATAAAAATAAAAACAGCCATTTTCCACTGAAAAAATTAATCCACAACCCAACATATAAATTTATTCTCTTAAATGAAAGGAAAAAACTTAAATCAAAAGCAGAAGAATCAAACTGAAACAGCTGCCTGAAGAACTCTTCTACCAAAAACTGCTTCTGAAGAAGCAAATACATCAAAATGGTAGAATTAAGTAAATGTAGGCAAAGAAAACCAAGTAGCAGCTTTGCAAATCTGATCAACTGAAGCTTCATTCTTAAAAGCCCAGGAAGTGGAAACTGAACTAGTAGAATGAGCTGTAATTCTCTGAGGCGGGCTTGACCCGACTCCAAATAGGCTTGATGAATCAAAAGCTTTAACCACGAAGCCAAAGAAACGGCAGAAGCCTTCTGACCTCTTCTAGAACCAGAAAAGATAACAAACAGACTAGATGTCTTCCTGAAATCTTTAGTAGCTTCAACATAATATTTCAGAGCTCTCACCACATCCAAAGAATGTAAAGATTTCTCCAAATAATTCTTAGGATTAGGACACAAGGAAGGAACAACAATTTCTCTATTAACCCCTTAATGACCACATCACTTTTCCATTTTCTGTCCGTTTGGGACCAAGGCTATTTTTACATTTTTGCGGTGTTTGTGTTTAGCTGTAATTTCCCTCTTACTCATTTACTGTACCCACACATATTATATACCGTTTTTCTCGCCATTAAATTAACTTTCTAAAAATACCATTATTTTCATCATATTTTATAATTTACTATAAATTTTTTTATAAAATATGAGGAAAAAATGGAAAAAAACACACTTTTTTAACTTTGACCCCCAAAATCTGTTACACATCTACAACCACCAAAAAGAAAACATGCTAAATAGTTTCTAAATTTTGTCCTGAGTTTAGAAATACCTAATATTTACATGTTCTTTGCTTTTTTTGAAAGCTATAGGGCCATAAATACAAGTAGCATTTTGCTATTTCCAAACTACTTTTTTTCAAAATTAGCGCTAGTTACATTGGAACACTAATATCTTTCAGGAATCCCTGAATATCAATTGACATGTATATATTTTTTTTTAGAAGACATCCCAAAGTATTGATCTAGGCCAATTTTGGTATATTTCATGCCACCATTTCACCGCCAAATGCGATCAAATACAAAAAATCGTTCACTTTTTCACAAATTTTTTCACAAACTTTCGGTTTCTCACTGAAATTATTTACAAACAGCTTGTGCAATTATGGCACAAATGGTTGTAAATGCTTCTCTGGGATCCCCTTTGTTCAGAGATAGCAGACATATATGGCTTTGGCATTGCTTTTTGGTAATTAGAAGGCCGCTAAATGCCGCTGCGCACCACACGTGTATTATGCCCAGCAGTGCAGGGGTTAATTAGGGAGCTTGCAGGGAGCTTGTATGGTTAATTTTAGCTTTAGTGTAGTGTAGTAGACAACCCAAAGTATTGATCTAGGCACATTTTGGTATATTTCATGCCACCATTTCACCGCCAAATGCGATCAAATAAAAAAAAAAACGTTAAATTTTTCACAATTTTAGGTTTCTCACTGAAATCATTTACAAACAGCTTGTGCAATTATGGCACAAATGGTTGTAAATGCTTCTCTGGGATCCCCTTTGTTCAGAAATAGCAGATATATATGACTTTGGCGTTGCTTTCTGGTAATTAGAAGGCCGCAAAATGCTGCTGCGCATCACACGTGTATTATGGCTAGCAGTGAAGGGGTTAATTAGGAAGTTTGTAGGGAGCTTGCAGGGTTAATTTTAGCTTTAGTGTAGAGATCAGCCTCCCACCTGACACATCAGACCCCCTGATCCCTCCCAAACAGCTCCCTTCCCTCCCCCACCCCACAATTGTCCCCGCCATCTTAAGTACTGGCAGAAAGTCTGCCAGTACTAAAATAAAAGCTTTTTGGGGGGTTTAGGTTTTTAAAAAAAAAAAAAAAAATTCTTCTGCTGTGTAGGACCCCCCTTAGCCTCCAACCTCCCTGATCCCCCCCAAAACAGCTCTGTAACCATCCCTATCTGCCTTATTGGGGGCCATCTTGGGTACTGGCAGCTGTCTGCCAGTACCCAGCTTGCACAAAAAAGGGCTTTTTTTTTTTGTTCCTTAGTTTTTTTTTTTCTGTAGTGTAGCTCCCCCAACCCCCCCCCCCACCACAAACCCCCACCACCTCATTGATCGTATTTTTTTTTTTTAGTTTTTTTAACTGATTGCCTTTTTCTGTAGTGTAGCGGTTCCCACCCGCTCCCTCCCCGTGCACGCGCCCACCCCCGCGCGTCCGTGCGCACCCCCGGGCATCCCCGCCCACGATCCCGCCCCCCTCCACATCTCCAGGGCCATCGATGGCCGCCACCCGCCTCCCAGTACTGCTCCCACCCACCAACGAAGGAAGCCACCGATCTCCGGTGCAGAGAGGGCCACAGAGTGGCTCTCTCTGCATCGGATGGCTTCAAAAGGTTATTGCAGGATGCCTCCATATCGAGGCATCACTGCAATAACCGGAAAGCAGCTGGAAGCAAACAGGATCGCTTCCAGCTGCTTTCCACACCGAGGACGTGCAGGGTACGTCCTCAGACGTTAACTGCCTTTTTTTTGAGGACGTACCCTGCACGTCCTCGGTCGTTAAGGGGTTAATGTTGCTAGAATTTACAACCTTAAGTAAGAATTTAAATAAAGTCCACAAAACTGCCTTATCCTGCTGAAAAATCAGAAAAGGAGATTCACAAGAGAGAGCGGATAATTCAGAAATTCTTCTAGCAGAAGAGATGGCCAAAAGAAACAACACTTTCCAAGAAAGTAATTTAATGTCCAAAGAATGCATAGGCACAAACGGAGGAGCCTGTAAAGCCTTCAATACTAAATTAAGACTCAAAAGAGGAGAAATTGATTTAATGACAGGCTTGATACGAACCAAAGCCTGCACAAAACAATGAATATCAAGAAATTTTGCAATCTTTCTGTGAAATAAAACAGAAAGAGCAAAGATTTGTCCTTTCAAGGAACTTGCAGATTAACCTTTATCCAAACCATCCTGAAGAAACTGAAAGATTCTAGGAATTCTAAAAAAATGTCAAGAGAATTTATGAGAAGAACACCATGAAATGTAAATCTTACAAAATCGATAATAAATCTTTCTAGAAACAGATTTACGAGCCTTTAACATTGTATTAATCACAGAGTCAGAAAAACCTCTATGACTAAGCACTAAGCGTTCAATTTCCATACCTTCAAATTTAATGATTTGAGATCCTGATGGAAAAACGGACCTTGAGATAGAAAGTCTGGCCTTAAGGGAAGTGGCCAAGGATGGCAACTGGACATCCGAACAAGATCCGCATACCAAAACCTGTGATGCCATGCTGGAGCCACCAGCAGCACAAACGATTGCTCCATGATGATTTTGGAGATCATTCTTGGAAGAAGAACTAGAGGCGGGAAAATATAAGCCGGTTGATAACACCAAGGAAGTGTCAATGCATCCACTGCTTCTGCCTGAAGATCCCTGGACCTGGACAGGTATCTGGGAAGTTTCTTGTTTAGATGAGATGCCATCAGATCTATTTCTGGAAGCCCCCACATCTGAACAACTTGAGAAAACACATCTGGGTGGAGAGACCATTCTCCCGGATGTAAAGTCTGGCGACTGAGGTAATCCACTTCCCAATTGTTTATACCTGGGATATGAACCGCAGAGATTAGACAGGAGCTGGATTCCGCCCAAACAAGTATCTGAGATACTTCTATCATAGCTTGAGGACTGTCAGTATTTATATAAAAATCTTCAGTAGTGCTCTCCAAATAATATATCAGCTTATGGCAGGGTTATAACACAATATATTTAAATAATTATCCTTTAAAATAAACCCTCAATCAATATGCATCTACTAGGAACCATAAAATTAATATAAATACCTGAATTCTTTTATTTAGTTAATATCCATGAACATTTTGAAATATATTTCTAATACCAGAATATGAAACACTATTATACACGTTAAAAACAACTATTAAGATATGCTATCCTTCTTACAAAGCCCAGAAAAATTTACCTTTAAAACCAGCCTTTCATTCAGAGCTGCATTTAAAATATTACAATGAGACTTAAAGTAGCAGCTACAAACATTCAGCAATATGATTTACAGTGTTAATGTAAACAATAGTACAATATACACTTCTATTAAAACATCAGAAATTGAATATATTATTTATGCAAAAAAAAAAAAACAATTCTGAATTATAACTATATATTTTTACAGATAAAACAATTTAGTAGCAAGGATTAGTTTAACCATATACAGGCTGAAAATAAGCTAAACTATAAACTGCTTTTTAAATCTATTAAATACAAATTGACTGTGTTCTCGCCAGTAACCCTTGTTTCAAATTTAAAAGAAATTTAGAACAATTATACATCACCAAATTGAACCAATTCGTAGCGGTCTTTAGGTCATCTTATTCGAAGGAATGTTATTGCATATATCAAGGTAAAGTTATCAGCTCCTTGCTTAGTGAAATGTTCCCAAGGGTGGCAGCCCAAATCAGATCACTAGCCTCAGCAAGTTTTTGAATAACCGTCCCTTGTGCATTCACTACTCCTATTATATGTAATCATTGATGACCTGTTTCGTTCACGCCCTTTTTCCTTGTCCCTTCTGATTGGTTCACCCTGTGAATGTAGGTGATGCATTCTTTAACAGCCAAACGTCTCCTGGCTGCAATATCTGCATCCATTCATCGGGGGGGCCACATGACACACAAAACAAATACACCTAACCCTTTCTAAACATTTGAAAGAGATTATTTCTTTAAAATATGTAATAACTGCCATAATTTCTTGCATTAGTAGGTTATATGTATTGTATGCATTGTATTATATCACATTTTTTATTCTGATCAATTTGACATGAAACACGGTATGGCCTTAACATTATATTATATTAAAGCAATTTAATACTGCTAATTATTTTGAAATTAGTGGCAATTAATATATGTTATACATGCATTACACAAATACAGCATGTTTCATATTTCTGTGCATTTGTTCCTGGATATATGAATCTTGTCTGAGTAGATCTGAAACAAAAATAAATGTTGTTAATTATTTCTTTCCAGGTCCAGAAATATCTATTCATATTCTTAAAAGCACAGATGTTGAGAGATTTTATGCTTTCAAAAAAAAAAATATATATATACATATATATATATATATATATATATATATATATATATATATATATATATATATATATATATATACATATACACACATTCACTTCTATGCAGTATCTTATATTTATCATTTTTTTTAGCTCTATCTTGAAAACAGGAAAGCATGTTATATATATATATATATATATATATATATATATATATATATATATATATATATATATATATGTAATTCAAATATGGGATTATTACACATTTCATTCAATCTTTTACTTTCCATATATATATATTCATGTGTTTATATTTAATAACACATAACTAGGCAGTCTCATATCCATCAAAATATATATTTATTTATTTGAAATCTAAATACAGTTGTTTTAACAGTGAGATTTGTAATTATAATGTAAGCCATGTGCTTCCACTGTGTGTTATCCCAACCCAGACGCAACTTCTACATTTTGTATATTTCAGTGTTAGCATTGCACAGCAGGACTCATTTGCACTTGAGTGTGAGGCTACGGTTTTCCCAAGACATGTCACTTTATACTAGACTAACAGGTTCCTCTGTTAGGAGTAGGGAGTTTATCACACATTTCCAGTTAGAAAAAACATAATTTATGCTTACCTGATAAATTCCTTTCTTCTGTAGTGTGATCAGTCCACGGGTCATCATTACTTCTGGGATATTACTCCTCCCCAACAGGAAGTGCAAGAGGATTCACCCAGCAGAGCTGCATATAGCTCCTCCCCTCTACGTCACTCCCAGTCATTCGACCAAGGACCAACGAGAAAGGAAAAGCCAAGGGTGAAGTGGTGACTGGAGTATAAATTAAAAAATATTTACCTGCCTTAAAAACAGGGCGGGCCGTGGACTGATCACACTACAGAAGAAAGGAATTTATCAGGTAAGCATAAATTATGTTTTCTTCTGTTAAGTGTGATCAGTCCACGGGTCATCATTACTTCTGGGATACCAATACCAAAGCAAAAGTACACGGATGACGGGAGGGATAGGCAGGCTCTTTATACAGAAGGAACCACTGCCTGAAGAACCTTTCTCCCAAAAATAGCCTCCGATGAAGCAAAAGTGTCAAATTTGTAAAATTTGGAAAAAGTATGAAGCGAAGACCAAGTTGCAGCCTTGCAAATCTGTTCAACAGAGGCCTCATTCTTGAAGGCCCAAGTGGAAGCCACAGCTCTAGTAGAATGAGCTGTAATTCTTTCAGGAGGCTGCTGTCCAGCAGTCTCATAAGCTAAACGAAATATGCTACGAAGCCAAAAAGAAAGAGAGGTAGCGGAAGCTTTTTGACCTCTCCTCTGCCCAGAGTAAATGACAAACAGAAAAGACGTTTGTCGAAATTCCTTAGTTGCCTGTAAGTAAAATTTTAGAGCACGGACTACATCCAGGTTGTGCAGTAGACGTTCCTTCTTTGAAGAAGGATTTGGGCATAAAGAAGGAACAACAATCTCTTGATTGATATTCCTGTTAGTAACTACCTTAGGTAAGAACCCAGGTTTAGTACGCAGGACTACCTTATCCGAATGAAAAATCAAATAAGGAGAATCACAATGTAAGGCTGATAATTCAGAGACTCTTCGAGCCGAGGAAATAGCCATTAAAAATAGAACTTTCCAAGATAACAACTTTATATCAATGGAATGAAGGGGTTCAAACGGAACGCCCTGAAAAACATTAAGAACAAGGTTTAAACTCCATGGTGGAGCAACAGTTTTAAACACAGGCTTAATCCTGGTCAAAGCCTGACAAAAAGCCTGGACGTCAGGAACTTCTGACAGACGTTTGTGTAACAGAATGGACAGAGCTGAGATCTGTCCCTTTAATGAACTAGCAGATAAACCCTTTTCTAAACCTTCTTGTAGAAAAGACAATATCCTAGGAATCCTAACCTTACTCCAAGAGTAACCTTTGGATTCACACCAATATAGGTATTTACGCCATATCTTATGGTAAATCTTTCTGGTAACAGGTTTCCTAGCCTGTATTAAGGTATCAATAACTGACTCAGAAAACCCACGTCTTGATAAAATCAAGCGTTCAATTTCCAAGCAGTCAGCTTCAGAGAAGTTAGATTTTGATGTTTGAAGGGACCCTGTATCAGAAGGTCCTGTTTCAGAGGTAGAGACCAAGGTGGACAGGATGACATGTCCACCAGGTCTGCATACCAAGTCCTGCGTGGCCACGCAGGTGCTATTAGAATCACTGATGCTCTCTCTTGTTTGATTCTGGCAATCAATCGCGGAAGCAACGGGCAGGGTGGAAACACGTAAGCCATCCTGAAGTCCCAAGGTGCTGTCAGAGCATCTATCAGGACTGCTCCTGGATCCCTGGATCTGGACCCGTAACGAGGAAGCTTGGCGTTCTGTCGAGACGTCATGAGATCTATCTCTGGTTTGCCCCAACGTCGAAGTATTTGGGCAAAGACCTCCGGATGAAGTTCCCACTCCCCCGGATGAAAAGTCTGACGACTTAAGAAATCCGCCTCCCAGTTCTCCACTCCCGGGATGTGGATTGCTGACAGGTGGCAAGAGTGAGACTCTGCCCAGAGAATTATCTTTGATACTTCCATCATAGCTAGGGAGCTTCTTGTCCCTCCCTGATGGTTGATGTAAGCTACAGTCGTGATGTTGTCCGACTGAAACCTGATGAACCCCCGAGTTGTCAACTGGGGCCAAGCCAGGAGGGCATTGAGAACTGCTCTCAATTCCAGAATGTTTATTGGCAGGAGACTCTCCTCCTGACTCCATTGTCCCTGAGCCTTCAGAGAATTCCAGACGGCACCCCAACCTAGAAGGCTGGCGTCTGTTGTTACAATTGTCCAGTCTGGTCTGCTGAATGGCATCCCCCTGGACAGATGTGGCCGAGAAAGCCACCATAGAAGAGAATTTCTGGTCTCTTGATCCAGATTCAGAGAAGGGGATAAGTCTGAGTAATCCCCATTCCACTGACTTAGCATGCACAGTTGCAGTGGTCTGAGGTGTAAGCGTGCAAAGGGTACTATGTCCATTGCCGCTACCATTAAGCCGATTCCCTCCATGCATTGAGCCACTGACGGGTGTGGAATGGAATGAAGGGTGCGGCAAGCACTTTGAAGTCTTGTTAGCCTGTCCTCTGTCAGGTAAATCTTCATTTCTACAGAATCTATAAGAGTCCCCAGGAAGGGAACTCTTGTGAGTGGAACGAGTGAACTTTTCTTTTCGTTCACCTTCCATCCATGTGAACTTAGAAATGCCAGCACTAACTCTGAATGAGACTTGGCAGTTTGAAAGCTTGAAGCTTGTATCAGAATGTCGTCTAGGTATGGAGCTACCGAGATTCCCCGCGGTCTTAGTACCGCCAGAAGAGCACCCAGAACCTTTGTGAAGATTCTTGGAGCTGTAGCCAATCCGAATGGAAGAGCCACAAACTGGTAATGCCTGTCTAGGAAGGCAAACCTTAGGTACCGATAATGATCTTTGTGAATCGGTATGTGAAGGTAAGTATCTTTTAAATCTACAGTGGTCATGTACTGACCCTCTTGGATCATAGGTAAAATTGTCCGAATAGTCTCCATCTTGAACGATGGAACTCTTAGGAATTTGTTTATGATCTTTAAGTCCAGGATTGGTCTGAAAGTTCCCTCTTTTTTGAGAACCACAAACAGATTTGAGTAAAACCCCTGTCCCTGTTCCGATCGTGGAACTGGATGGATTACTCCCATTAACAAGAGCTCTTGTACGCAGCGTAGAAACGCCTCTTTCTTTGTCTGGATTGTTGACAATCTTGACAGATGAAATCTCTCTCTTGGAGGAGAGTATTTGAAGTCCAGAAGGTATCCCTGAGATATTATCTCTAGCGCCCAGGGATCCTGAACATCTCTTGCCCAAGCCTGGGCGAAGAGAGAAAGTCTGCCCCCCACTAGATCCGATCCCCGATCGGGGGCCCTCAATTCATGCTGTCTTAGGGGCAGCAGCAGGTTTCCTAGTCTGCTTGCCCTTGTTCCAGGACTGGTTAGGTTTCCAGCCTTGTCTGTAGCGAGCAACAGCTCCTTCCTGTTTTGGTGCAGAGGAAGTTGATGCTGCTCCAGCTTTGAAATTACGAAAGGAACGAAAATTAGACTGTCTAGTCTTGGCTTTGGCTTTGTCCTGAGGCAGGGCATGGCCTTTACCTCCTGTAATGTCAGCGATAATCTCTTTCAACCCGGGCCCGAATAAGGTCTGCCCTTTGAAAGGTATATTAAGCAATTTAGACTTAGAAGTAACATCAGCTGACCAGGATTTTAGCCACAGCGCCCTGCGTGCCTGAATGGCGAATCCTGAATTCTTCGCCGTAAGTTTAGTAAGATGTACTACGGCCTCCGAAATGAATGAATTAGCTAGTTTAAGGACTCTAAGCCTGTCCGTAATGTCGTCCAGAGTAGCTGAACCAATGTTCTCTTCCAGAGACTCAATCCAGAATGCCGCTGCAGCCGTGATCGGCGCAATGCATGCAAGGGGTTGCAATATAAAACCTTGTTGAACAAACATTTTCTTAAGGTAACCCTCTAACTTTTTATCCATTGGATCTGAAAAAGCACAGCTATCCTCCACCGGGATAGTGGTACGCTTAGCTAAGGTAGAAACTGCTCCCTCCACCTTAGGGACCGTTTGCCATAAGTCCCTTGTGGTGGCGTCTATTGGAAACATTTTTCTAAATATCGGAGGGGGTGAGAACGGCACACCGGGTCTATCCCACTCCTTAGTAACAATTTCAGTAAGTCTCTTAGGTATAGGAAAAACCTCAGTACTCGTCGGTACCGCAAAATATTTATCCAACCTACACATTTTCTCTGGTATTGCAACTGTGTTACAATCATTCAGAGCCGCTAACACCTCCCCTAGTAATACACGGAGGTTTTCCAGTTTAAATTTAAAATTTGAAATATCTGAATCCAGTCTGTTTGGATCAGAACCGTCACCCACAGAATGAAGTTCTCCGTCCTCATGTTCTGCCACCTGTGACGCAGTGTCTGACATGGCCCTAATATTATCAGCGCACTCTGTTCTCACCCCAGAGTGATCACGCTTACCTCTTAGTTCTGGTAATTTAGCCAAAACCTCAGTCATAACAGTAGCCATATTCTGTAATGTGATTTGTAATGGCCGCCCAGATGTACTCGGCGCTACAATATCACGCACCTCCCTCTGAGCGGGAGATGTAGGTACTGACACGTGAGGCGAGTTAGTCGGCATAACTCTCCCCTCGTTGTTTGGTGAAATTTGTTCAATTTGTACAGATTGACTTTTATTTAAAGTAGCATCAATACAGTTAGTACATAAATTTCTATTGGGCTCCACTTTGGCATTGCAACAAATGACACAGGTATCATCCTCTGAATCAGACATGTTTAACACACTAGCAAATAAACTTGCAACTTGGAAATACAATTCAATTAGAATAATATTAAAACGTACTGTGCCTTTAAGAAGCACAGAAGATCTATGACAGTTGAAAATTAATAAATTGAAACAGTTATAGCCTCAATCCTTGTAAACAACACAACTTTAGCAAAGGTTTAATCCCATTAGCAAAGATAACAAATTCTGAAAGCAGGAAACAAATTACAGAATAAACGTTTTTTATCTCAGTCAAACTATAATTCTCACAGCTCTGCTGAGAGAAATTACCTCCCTCAAAATAAGTTTTGAAGACCCCTGAGCTCTGTAGAGATGAACCGGATCATGCAGGGAATACAATGAGTTGCTGACTGAAATATTTGATGCAGTAAAAGCGCCAAAAAAACGGCCCCTCCCCCTCACACACAGCAGTGAGGGAGAACAGAAACTGTCAGAAAAACAGATTAAGCAACTGCCAAGTGGAAAAATAGTGCCCAAACATTTATTCACTCAGTACCTCAGTAAATGAAAACGATTTTACATTCCAGCAAAAACGTTAAACATAATCTCTAGTTATTAAACAGCTTTATGTATTTCTTACAGTGTAATTCTAGTGAAGTACCATTCCCCAGAATACTGAAGTGTAAAGTATACATACATGACATTATATCGGTATGGCAGGATTTTCTCATCAATTCCATTGTCAGAAAATAAAAACTGCTACATACCTCTATACAGATTCATCTGCCCGCTGTCCCCTGATCTGAAGTTTACCTCTCCTCAGATGGCCGAGAAACAGCAATATGATCTTAACTACTCCGGCTAAAATCATAACAAAAACTCTGGTAGATTCTTCTTCAAACTCTGCCAGAGAGATAATAACACACTCCGGTGCTATTTTAAAATAACAAACTTTTGATTGAAGATATAAAACTAAGTATAATCACCATAGTCCTCTCACACATCCTATCTAGTCGTTGGGTGCAAGAGAATGACTGGGGGTGACGTAGAGGGGAGGAGCTATATGCAGCTCTGCTGGGTGAATCCTCTTGCACTTCCTGTTGGGGAGGAGTAATATCCCAGAAGTAATGATGACCCGTGGACTGATCACACTTAACAGAAGAAACATATTGTATCCTGAGATGGCTGTTAAAGTTAAATAAGCCAAATGTTTATTTCCCTCACTGGGGTGTTGAGAATAATTTTGCATACCATGGGGTCGATCCGATAAAAATCGTCGCCCGCAAAAGCAGGCAACGCCAATATTTGCGCGGGTTTGGTATCCTATATACGGCGTAACCTAGAAGTTACGCACGTATATTTCTGCCGTCGCCCGTAGTTTTTTGGGCCATAGGCAGGTATACCAAACCCGCGCAGTTTGGTATCCAATATACAGCGTAAGGACTTACGTGGCGAAAATGGAGAAATCTTACTCCATTTTCACCTCGCCACAAAAAGCAGCCGTAAGAAGCCTTACGCTGACTATTGGAGCCCCGTAACTCTCTAAACTAGCTGCTAAATAAACCTAACACCTAACGCATGCGCAATGTCTATCTAACTGTCAACCGCGATCTGCTAAATAAAACCTAACACCTAACGCATGCGCAATGTCTATCTACCTGTCAACCGCGATCCCCCGCCGCAATCCCTAATAAAGTATTTAACCCCTAAACCGCCGCCATCTACATAAACTAACCCCCTACTGTGAGCCCCTAAAACCGCCGCCATCTACCTGATCTATCCCCTAATCTGACCCCTTACACTGCCGCCAGCTATATTAATATTATTAACCCCTAATCTAATATACATAAAGTAATAAACTCTATTACCAGCCCTTAAAAGGGCCTTTTGCTGGGCTTTGCCCCAAAGTTAACAGCTCTTTTGCCCTATAACCTGCCCTACCTACACCGCCGCACCTATATTAATGGTATTAACCCCTAATATAAGCCCCTTACACCGCCGCCATCTATATTAAAATTATTAACCCCTAATTTAATCTACCTACCCCGCCGCCAGCTATATTATCTATATTAACCCTAAGTATATTATAGTTAATATAGTTATTACATTATATATATTAACTATATTAACCCTAATTATATTAGGGTTAATATAGTTAATATAGTTACTATAGTATTTATATTAACTCTATCTAACCCTAACACCCCTAACTAAATTCTTATTAAATAAATCTAATTAATATTATAAACTAAAATATTCCTATTTAAATCTAAATACTTACCTATAAAATAAACCCTAACGGCTAGATTTAGAGTTTTGTCGGTAAGGACCCGCGTAGCTAACGCTGGCTTTTTTCTGGCCGCACCATAAAAATAACTCTGGTATTGAGAGTCCACATAAAGGCTGCGTTAGGCTCCAAAAAAGGAGCGTAGAGCATATTTAACGCAACTTCAACTCTCGATACCAGAGTTGCTTACGGACGCGGCCAGCCTCAAAAACGTGCTCGTGCAAAAAACACCTGCAAAAAAGCCGCGTTCAGCTCCTAACGCAGCACCATTGTTTCCTATGGGAAAACACTTCCTACGTCTGCACCTAACACTCTATCATGTACCCCGAGTCTAAACACCCCTAACCTTACACTTATTAACCCCTATTCTGCCGCCCCCGCTATTGCTGACCCCTGCATATTATTATTAACCCCTAATCTGCCGCTCCGTAAACCGCCGCTACTTACATTATCCCTATGTACCCCTAATCTGCTGCCCCTAACACCGCCGACCCCTATATTATATTTATTAACCCCTAATCTGCCCCCCTCAACGTCGCCTCCACCTGCCTACACTTATTAACCCCTAATCTGCCAACCGGACCTGAGTGCTACTATAATAAAGTTATTAACCCCTAATCCGCCTCACTAACCCTATAATAAATAGTATTAACCCCTAATCTGCCCTCCCTAACATCGCCGACACCTAACTTCAATTATTAACCCCTAATCTGCCGACTGGAGCTCACCGCTATTCTAATAAATGTATTAACCTCTAAAGCTAAGTCTAACCCTAACACTAACACCCCCCTAAGTTAAATATAATTTTAATCTAACAAAATTAATTATCTCTTATTAAATAAATTATTCCTATTTAAAGCTAAATACTTACCTGTAAAATAAATCCTAATATAGCTACAATATAAATTATAATTAAATTATAGCTATTTTAGGATTAATATTTATTTTACAGGTAACTTTGTATTTATTTTAACCAGGTACAATAGCTATTAAATAGTTAAGAACTATTTAATAGCTACCTAGTTAAAATAATAACAAAATTACCTGTAAAATAAATCCTAACCTAAGTTACAATTAAACCTAACACTACACTATCATTAAATTAATTAAATAAAATATCTACAATTACCTACAATTAAACCTAACACTACACTATCAATACATTAATTAAATACAATATCTACAAATAACTACAATGAAATAAACTAACTAAAGTACAAAAAATAAAAAAGAACTAAGTTACAAAAAATAAAAAAATATTTACAAACATAAGGAAAATCTTACAACAATTTTAAACTAATTACACCTACTCTAAGCCCCCTAATAAAATAACAAAGCCCCCCAAAATAAAAAATGCCCTACCCTATTCTAAATTACTAACGTTCAAAGCTCTTTTACCTTACCAGCCCTGAACAGGGCCCTTTGCGGGGAATGCCCCAAAGAATTCAGCTCTTTTGCCTGTAAAAAAAAAACATACAATACCCCCCCCAACATTACAACCCACCACCCACATACCCCTAATCTAACCCAAACCCCCCTTAAATAAACCTAACACTAAGCCCCTGAAGATCTTCCTACCTTGTCTTCACCTCACCGGGTATCACACCGATCCGTCCTGGCTCCGATATCCTCATCCAACCCAAGAGGGGGCTAGACATCCATCATCCGATGGCTGAAGAAGTCCAGAAGAGGGTCCAAAGTCTTCATCCTATCCGGGAAGAAGAGTAGATCCGGACCGGCAACCATCTTCTTCCAAGCGGCATCTTCTATCTTCATCCGATGAGGACCGGCTCCATCCTGAAGACCTCCACCGCGGACCCATCTTCATCCGGCGACGTCCAACTGAAGAATGACGGTTCCTTTAAGGGACGTCATCCAAGATGGCGTCCCTCAAATTCCGATTGGCTGATAGGATTCTATCAGCCAATCGGAATTAAGGTAGGAATATTCTGATTGGCTGATGGAATCAGCCAATCAGAATCAAGTTCAATCCGATTGGCTGATCCAATCAGCCAATCAGATTGAGCTCGCATTCTATTGGCTGTTCCGATTTAGTGTTTGTTTTTTTTTGTAATTTAGTTTAGTTTATTTAATTGTATTTTTAGATAGATATTTGTAGTTTATTTAATTTATTGATAGTGTAGGTGTATTTGTAACTTAGGTTAGGATTTATTTTACAGGTAATTGTGTAATTATTTTAACTAGGTAGCTATTAAATAGTTCATAACTATTTAAAAGCTATTATACCTAGTTAAAATAATTAACAATTTACCTGTAAAATAAATATAAACCCTAACATAGCTACAATGTAATTATTAATTATATTGTAGCTATCTTAGGGTTTATTTTATAGGTAAGTATTTAGATTTAAATAGGAATATTTTAATTAATAATATTAATATTAGATTTATTTTAATAAGAGTTTAGTTAGGGATGTTAGAGTTAGATAGGGTTATTATACTTATATATATATATATATATCTATAATATAATAACGATATTAACCCCTTAAGGACCAGCGACGTACCCTGTATGTCGTTGGCCTTTTTTTGGGACTTGATTGTTTTATAGCGCGGTCTTGCCACCAGCGTTTCGACTGCTCTATTCCACAAAGCCTGCTGGAGGGAGGGCATTAATAGCGAGTTCTTGCTAGACTTGTGCTATTATGTCCTGAAAAAACCCTTAACGACCAGTGACATACAGGGTACATTGTGGTCATTAAGGGGTTAACTATATTAACCCTAATATAATTAGGGTTAATATAGTTAATATATATAATATAATAACTATATTAACTATATTAACCCTAATATAATTAGGGTTAATATAGTTATTCTAGCTGGCGGCGGTGTAGGGGGATTAGATTAGGGGTTAATACATTTATTATAGGTTGCCGCGGTGTAGGGGGATGTAGATTGTAGGCAAAAGAGCAGTTTACTTTGTGACAAAGCCCCGCCAAAAGCCCTTTTAAGGGCTGGCAAAAGAGCTGAATTCTTTGGGGCATGCCCCGCAAAAAGCCCTTTTAAGGGCTGGCAAAAGAGCTGTTACTTTGGGGCAATGCCACGCAAAAAGCCCTTTTCAGGGCTATTTGTAGGGTTAGACTTAGGTTTAGTGGTAGGGATAGTTTAGTATTTTAGGGGTTAAATAATTTAATATAGATGGCGGCGGGGTAGGGGGATTAGATTAGGGGTTAATAATTTTAAAATAGATAGCGGCGGGGTAGGGGCTCACTTTAGGGGGTAGGTAAGGTAGATGTCGGCGGGGTAGGGGCTCACTTTAGGGGGTAGGTAAGGTAGATGGCGGCGGTGTTAGGGGCTCACTTTAGGGGGTTATAGATTTAATATAGCTGGCGGCGGTTTTGGGGATTAATAACTTTATTAGGTAGCGGCGGTTTAGGGGTTAATACATTGTTATTGTTAGGATAGTGAGGGGGTATAGCGGATAGAGGGTTAGACGTGTCGGGCTATGTTAGGGAGGCATGTTAGACATGTCGGGCTATGTTAGGGAGGCGTGTTAGACAGTGCGGGTGATTTAGACTTTAGTCAGGTTTTTTAGGCGCCGGCAGTTTCTAACGTGCCGCAAGTCACTGGCGACGCCAGAAATTTGTACTTGCGCAGAATTCTGGACATCGCTGGTTTATCCGATTTATGGCACGTTAGCATCTGACGGCGCTGTATATGGGATAGCTCGAGTTGCGAGCTGAAACTGCGGGCGACGCGGGTTCCCTCGCTTGCGCCGCAAACTACGATCTATATCGGATCGCGCCCTAAATGGGGGAAGAGCTGAACATGAGTTTGCATTTTCAATTAAGAGCAAATGCTTCACTTTTGTTTCTTGGGACATCCTGTCTGCAATTTTAGTCTTGAGATATGCTCAGTGGGGGAGAATTAACCATGATTGAAGTCAGTTTGTCTGAAAGAAATGAATCATTTTCTAATGATCAGTCAGATCTGAATAAATATATATATTTATTAACCTTAAAATATATATTTATTAACCTTACATATACCTTGACAAGACCCACCCTGATGATTGACATATGCCACAGTTGTGATATTGTCTGTCTGAAAGCAAATGAACGGTTCTCTCTTCAACAGAGGCCAAAACTGAAGAGCCCTGAGAATCACACGGAGTTCCAAAATATTTATTGGTAATCTCGCCTCTTGAGATTTCCAAACCCCTTGTGCTGTCAGAGATCCCCAAACAGCTCCCCAACCTGAAAGACTTGCATCTGTTGTGATCACAGTCCAGGCTAGACAAACAAAGAAGGCCCCTAGAATTATACGATGGTGATCTAACCAAGTCAGAGAAAATCAAACATTGGGATTTAAGGATATTAATTATGATATCCTCGTAAAATCCCTGCACCATTGGTTCAGCATACAAAGCTGAAGAGGTCCCATATGAAAACTAGAAAAAACACAATTTATGCTTACCTGATAAATTTATTTCTCTTGTGGTGTATCCAGTCCACGGATCATCCATTACTTGTGGGATATTCTCATTCCCAACAGGAAGTTGCAAGAGGACACCCACAGCAGAGCTGTAATATAGCTCCTCCCCTAACTGTCATAGCCAGTCATTCGACCGAAAACAAGCCGAGAAAGGAGGAACCATAGGGTGCAGTGGTTACTGTAGTTTAAATTTAAAAATTACCTGCCTTAAAATGACAGGGCGGGCCGTGGACTGGATACACCACAAGAGAAATAAATGTATCAGGAAAGCATAAATTGTGTTTTCTCTTGTAAGGTGTATCCAGTCCACGGATCATCCATTACTTGTGGGATACCAATACCAAAGCTAAAGTACACGGATGAAGGGAGGGACAAGGCAGGAACTTAAATGGAAGGAACCACTGCCCGTAAAATCTTTCTCCCAAATATAGCCTCCGAAGACGCAAAAGTATCAAATTTGTAAAATTTTGAAAAAATATGAAGCGAAGACCAAGTCGTCGCCTTGCAAATCTGATCAAAAGAAGCCTCATTTTTAAAGGCCCAAGTGGAAGCCACAGCTCTAGTGGAATGAGCTGTAATACTTTCAGGAGGCTGCTGTCCAGCAGTCTCATAGGCTAAGCGGATTAAGCTTCTTAGTCAAAAAGAAAAAGAGGTTGCCGAAGCCTTTTGACCTCTCCTCTGTCCAGAGTAGACAACAAACAAAGCAGATGTTTGACGAAAATCTTTAGTAGCTTGTAAGTAAAACTTTAAAGCACGGACCACGTCCAGATTGTGTAACACAAGGATGGAACAACAATCTCTTGACTGATATTCTTGTTAGATACCACCTTAGGTAAGAACCCAGGTTTGGTACGCAGGACTACCTTATCCGTATGAAAAATCAGATAAGGAGAATCACATTGTAAGGCAGATAGCTCAGAGACTCTACGAGCCGAGGAAATAGCTACCAAAAAAAGAACTTTCCAAGATAAAAGCTTGATATCTATGGAATGAAGAGGTTCAAACGGAACTCCTTGAAGAACCTTAAGAACCAAGTTTAAGCTCCATGGTGGAGCAACAGCTTTAAACACAGGCTTGATTCTAACTAAAGCCTGACAAAATGCCTGAACGTCTGGAACATCTGCCAGACGCTTAACTAGCTGACAATCCTTTTTCCAAACCTTCTTGGAGAAAAGATAATATCCTAGCAATCCTGACCTTACTCCATGAGTAACCCTTGGATTCACACCAATAAAGATATCTACGCCATACCTTATGGTAAATTTTCCTGGTGACAGGCTTTCGTGCCTGTCTTAAGGTATCAATAACTGACTCGGAGAAGCCACGCTTTGATAAAATAAAGCGTTCAATCTCCAGGCAGTCAGCCTCAGAGAAATTAGATTTGGATGGTTGAAAGGACCCTGAAGTAGAAGGTCCTGTTTCAGAGGCAGAGACCATAGTGGAAAGGATGACATGTCCACTAGATCTGCATACCAGGTCCTGCGTGGCCACGCAGGTGCTATCAGAATCACTGATGCTCTCTCCTGCTTGATCTTGGCAATCAGTCGAGGGAGCAGAGGAAACGGTGGAAACACATAAGCCAGGTTGAAAGACCAGGGCGCTGCTAGAGCATCTATCAATGTCGCCTTGGGATCCCTGGACCTGAATCTGTAACACGGAAGCTTGGCGTTCTGGCGAGACGCCATGAGATCCAGTTCTGGTTTGCCCCAACGATGAATCAGTTATGCAAATACCTCCGGATGGAGTTCCCACTCTCCCGGATGAAAAGTCTGACGACTTAGAAAATCCGCCTCCCAGTGCTCTACACCTGGGATATGGATAGCTGATAGGTGGCAAGAGTGAATCTCTGCCCAGCGAATTATTTTTGAAACTTCTAACATCTCTAGGAAACTTCTCGTTCCCCCCTTGATGGATGATGTAAGCTACAGTCGTGATGTTGTCCGACTGAAATCTGATGTACCTCAGAGTTGCTAACTGAGGCCAAGCCTGAAGAGCCTTGAATATCGCTCTTAGTTCCAGAATATTTAATGGAAGGAGAGACGCCTCCTGAGTCCACGATCCCTGAGCCTTCAGGGAGTTCCAGACTGCACCCCAACCTAGAAGGCTGGCATCTGTCGTAACAATTGTCCAATCTGGCCTGCGAAAGGTCATACCTTTTGACAGATGGACCCGAGATAGCCACCAGAGAAGAGAATCCCTGGTCTCTTGGTCCATATTCAGTTGAGGGGACAAATCTGTGTAATCCCCGTTCCACTGACTGAGCATGCATAGTTGCAGCGGTCTGAGATGTAAGCGTGCAAACGGCACTATGTCCATTGCCGCTACCATTAAGCCGATTACTTCCATACACTGAACCACCGAAGGGCACGGAATGGAATGAAGAACCCGGCAGGAATTTAGAAGCTTTGATAACCTGGACTCCGTCAGGTGAATTTTCATTTCTACAGAATCTATCAGAGTCCCTAGAAAGGAAACTCTTGTGAGTGGGGATAGAGAACTCTTTTCCTCGTTCACTTTCCACCCATGTGACCACAGAAATGCCAGTACTACGTCTGTATGAGACTTGGCAATTTGGAAGTTTGACGCCTGCATCAGGATGTCGTCTAAATAAGGGGCTACTGCTATGCCCCCCGGCCTTAGGACCACCATAAGCGACCCTAGAACCTTTGTAAAGATTCTTGGGGCTGTAGCTAATCCCAAGGGAAGAGCTACAACTGGTAACGGCTGTCTTGAAAGGCAAACCTGAAAAACCGATGATGATCTTTGTGTATCGGAATGTGAAGATAAGCATCCTTTAGATCCACTGTAGTCATATATTGACCCTCCTGGATCAGTGGTAGGATGGTACGAATAGTTTCCATCTTGAACGACGGAACTTTGAGGAATTTGTTTAAGATCTTTAGATCCAAAATTGGTCTGAAGGTTCCCTCTTTTTTGGGAACCACAAACAGATTTGAGTAAAAACCCTGTCCCTGTTCCTCCTTTGGAACTGGATGGATCACTCCCATAACTAGGAGGTCTCGTACACAGTGTAAGAATGCCTCTCTCTTTATCTGGTGTGCAGATAATTGTGAAAGGTGAAATCTCCCTTTTGGGGGGGGGAAGCTTTGAAGTCCAGAAGATATCCCTGGGATATAATTTCCAACGCCCAGGGATCCTGAACAACTCTTGCCCACGCCTGGGCAAAGAGTGAAAGTCTGCCCCCTACTAGATCCGTTCCCGGATAGGGGGCCGTTCCTTCATGCTGTCTTAGAGGCAGCAGCAGGCTTTTTTACCTGCTTACCTTTTTTCCAGGTCAGGTTTGGTCTCCAGACCGTCTTGGATTGAGCAAAAGTTCCCTCTTGTTTATTATTAGAGGAAGTTGATGCCGCACCTGCCTTGAAGTTTTGAAAGGCACGAAAATTAGACTGTTTGGCCCTAGATTTGGACCTGTCCTGAGGAAGGGCATGACCTTTTCCTCCAGTGATATCAGCAATAATCTCCTTCAACCAGGCCCGAATAGGGTCTGCCCCTTGAAGGGAATGTTAAGTAGCTTAGATTTTGAAGTCACGTCAGCTGACCATGATCTAAGCCATAGCGCTCTACGCGCCTGTATATCAAAACCAGAATTCTTAGCCGTTAGTTTAGTCAAATGAACAATGGCATCAGAATAAAAGAATTGGCTAGCTTAAGTGCTCTAAGTTTGCCAAGTATGTCATCCAATGGAGTCGCTACCTGTAAAGCCTCTTCCAGAGACTCAAACCAGTACGCCGCAGCAGCAGTGACAGGGGCAATGCATGCAAGGGGCTGTAGGATAAAACCTTGTTGAATAAATATTTTCTTAAGGTAACCTCTAATTTTTTATCCATTGGATCTAAAAAAAAAAGCACAACTGTCCTCGACAGGGATAGTAGTACGCTTTACTAGAGTAGAAACTGCTCCCTCCACCTTAGGGACTGTCTGCCATAAGTCCCGTGTGGTGGCGTCCATTGGAAACATTTTTCTAAAAATAGGAGGGGAAGAGAACGGCACACCTGGTCTATCCCATTCCTTATTAATAATTTCTGTAAACCTTTTAGGTATTTGGAAAAACATCAGTACAGACCGGCACTGCAAAGTATTTATCCAGTCTACACAATTTCTCTGGCACTGCAATGGTATCACAGTCATTCAGAGCAGCTAAAACCTCCCTAAGCAACACGCGGAGGTGTTCAAGCTTAAATTTAAATGTAGAAATATTAGAATCAGGTATCTTTCCTGAGTCATTAACATCACCCACTGAATGAAGCTCTCTTTCCTCAGCTTCTGCATATTGTGAGGCAGTATCAGACATGGTTCTTAAAGCGTCAGTATGCTCTGCATTTTGTCTCACCCCAGAGCTATCTCGCTTACCTCTAAGTTCAGGTAGTCTGGCTAATACCGCTGACAGTGTATTATCCATGACTGCCGCCATGTCTTGTAAAGTAAGCGCTATGGGCGCCCTAGATGTATTTGGCGCCATTTGAGCGTGAGTCCCTTAAGCGGGAGTCAAAGGGTCTGACACGTGGGGAAAGTTAGTCGGCATAACTTCCCCCTCGTCAGATTCCTCTGGTGATAAATTTTTTAAAGACAGAAAATGATCTTTATTGCATAAAATGAAATCAGTACATTTGGTACACATTCTAAGAGGGGGTTCCACCATGGCTTTTAAACATAATGAACAAGGAGTTTCCTCTATATCAGACATGTTTATACAGAATAGCAATGAGACTAGCAAGCTTGGAAAACACTTTAAATCAAGTTAACAAGCAAATATAAAAAACGGTACTGTGCCTTTAAGAGAAACAAATTTTGTCAGAATTTGAAAATCAGTGAAAAAAGGCAGTAAATCAAACAAAATTTTTACAGTGTGTATAATAGGCTAACAGAGTATTGCACCCACTTGCAAATGGATGATTAACCCCTTAGTTCAAAAAACGGATAAAAAAAACGAAATAGACGTTTTTTAACAGTCACAACCAACTGCCACAGCAAGCTGTGGCCCTACCTTCCCCAATAAACGACTTTGGAAAGCCTTTGGGCCCTTTAGAGATGTCCTATAGCATTCAGAGGGCCTTTGAGGGAAGCTGGATGTCACAGTTTGTAATTTTAACTGCACCAACTGTAACTTTTATACTAAAATTGTTTCTAGTCAAAATTTAAGCCAGCCATGTGGAAAAAACTAGGCCCCAATAAAGTTTTATCACCAATGCATATATAAAAACGATTAAACATGCCAGCAAACGTTTTATATTGCAATATCATAAGGGTATTACCCCTGGGAGTAAGCATGATACTAGTCGTTATTAAATCACTGTATTCAGGCTTAACTTACATTAATCCGGTATCAGCAGCATTTTCTAGTGTTTTCCATCTCTAGAAAAAATTATAACTGCACATACCTGATAGCAGAATAAACTGCACGCCATTCTCTCGCTGAAGTTACCTCATCTGTGTAATCCCCTCAGACATATGTGAGAACAGCAATGGATCTTAGTTACAACCTGCTAAGATCATAGAAACCTCAGGCAGATTCTTCTTCTATTTACTGCCTGAGATAAAATAGCACAACTCCGGTACTATTTAAAAATAACAAACTTTTGATTGAAGAAAATAAACTAGCTATATTTAACAACTCTCTCCTACAACGTCCTTGCTTGTTGAGAGTTGCAAGAGAATGACTGGCTATGACAGTTAGGGGAGGAGCTATATTACAGCTCTGCTGTGGGTGTCCTCTTGCAACTTCCTGTTGGGAATGAGAATATCCCACAAGTAATGGATGATCCGTGGACTGGATACACCTTACAAGAGAAAGGGGATCGCGTCCGATGCTGCAGTCATGAGACCAAAAACTTCCATGCACATAGCTACAGAAGGGAATGACTGAGACTGAAGGTTCCGACAGGCTGCAACCAATTCAAACGTCTCTTGTCTGTTAGAGACAAAGTCATGGATACTGAATCTATCTGGAAACCTACAAAGGTTACCTTTGTCTGAGGAATCAAAGAACTTTTCGGCAAATTGATCCTCCAACCATGTCTTCGAAGAAACAACAGTAGTTTATTTGTGTGAGATTCTGCAGAACGTAAAGCCTGAGCAAGTACCAAAATATTGTCCAAATAAGGAAACACAGAAACACCCCGCTCTCTGATTAGAGAGAGTAGGACACCGAGAACCTTTGAAAAAGATTCTTAGAGCTGTCACTAGGCCAAAAGGAAGAGCAACAAATTGGTAATGCTTGTCTAGAAAAGAGAATCTCAGGAACTGATAGCGATCTGGATGAATTGGAATATGAAGATATGCATCCTGTAAGTCTATTGTGGACATATAATGCCCTTGCTGAACAAAAGGCTGAATAGACCTTATAGACGCCATTTTGAAAGTTGATACTCTTACATATCGATTCAAAATTTTTAGATCCAAAACTGGTCTGAATGAATTTTTGTTTCTTTGGGACAATGAATAGATTTGAATAAAACCCCAGTTCCCTGTTCCTGAATCGGAACTGGCATGATTACCCCAGATAACTCCAGGTCTGAAACGCACTTCAGGAAAGCCTGAGCCTTACTGGGTTTGCTGGAATGCGTGAGAGAAAAAATCTTCTCACAGGCAGTCTTACTCTGAATCCTATTCTGTACCCCTGAGAGACAATATTCTGAATCCAATGATTTTGGACCGAATTGATCCAAACATCTTTGAAAAAATTTAAACTGCCCCCTACCAGCTGAGCTGGAATAAGGGATGCACCTTCATGCGGACTTGGAGGATTGTTTTGATCTCTTAAATGGCTTGGATTTATTCCAATTTGAAGAAGGCTTCCAATCTTCATCCATCCGGAGCGGAGCCATCTTCCAAGGAGCCGACGCGGAGCCCTCCTCTTCATCCGGAGTCTTCTAACACAATGACGGTACCTTTAAGCGACGTCATCCAAGATGGCGTCCCTTCAATTCCGTTTTGGCTGGGGGGGGTTGTATTTTTTTTTACAGGTAAAAGAGTTGATTACTTTGGGACAATGCCCCGCAAAAAGCCCTTTTAAGGGCTGGTAAAAGAGCTGATTACTTTTGTAATTTAGAATAGGGTAGGGAATTTTATTATTTTGGGGGGCTTTTTTATTTTATTAGGGGGCTTAGATTAGGTGTAATTAGTTTAAACTTCTTGTAATATTTTAGTGTTTGTTTTTTTTGTATTATAGATTAGTTTATTTAATTGTATTTTAGGTTAGCTAATTGTAGGTAATTTATTTAATTAATTTAATGATAGTGTAGTGTTAGGTGTATTTGTAACTTAGGTTAGGATTTATTTTACAGGTAATTTTGTACTTATTTTAACTAGGTAGCTATTAAATAGTTATTAACTATTTAATAGCTATTGTACCTAGTTAAAATAAATACAAAGTTGCCTGTAAAATAAATAAAAATACTAAAATAGCTACAATGTAACTATTAGTTATATTGTAGCTATATTAGGGTTTATTTTCTAGGTAAGTATTTAGTTTTAAATAGGAATAATTTATTTAAAGGGACAGTCAACACCAGAATTTTTGTTGTTTAAAAAGATAGATAATCCCTTTATTACCCATTCCCCAGTTTTGCATAACCAACACTGTTATATTAATACACTTTTTACTGCTGTGACTATCTTGTATCTAAGCATCTTCTGACCACCCCTAATCACATGACTTTTAGTTATTTTGCATATAGTTGCATTTTAGCCAATTAGTGCAGTGTCTGCCACAATCCACGGGCGTGCTCACAATGTAATCTATATGGTTTACTTGAACTACTCTCCCCTGTTGTGAAAAGCAAATACAAAAGCATGTGATTAGAGGCGGCCTTCAAGGGCTTAGAAATTATCATATGAGCCTTCCTAGGTTTGCTCTCAACTAGAATACCAAGAGAACACAGCAAAATTGTTGATAAAAGTAAATTGGAAAGTTCTTTAAAATCACATGCCCTATTTGAAAAATAAAAGTTTTTTTTGGACTTGACTGTCCCTTTAATAATAGTAAATTTATTTCGTTTAATTAAAATTATATTTAATTTAGGGAGTGTTAGGGTTAGGGTTAGACTTTAGGTTTAGCTAATTGTAGGTAATTTATTTAATTAATTTAATGATAGTGTAGTGTTAGGTGTATTTGTAACTTAGGTTAGGATTTATTTTACAGGTAATTTTGTACTTATTTTAACTAGGTAGCTATTAAATAGTTATTAACTATTTAATAGCTATTGTACCTAGTTAAAATAAATACAAAGTTGCCTGTAAAATAAATATAAATCCTAAAATAGCTACAATGTAACTATTAGTTATATTGTAGCTATATTAGGGTTTATTTTCTAGGTAAGTATTTAGTTTTAAATAGGAATAATTTATTTAATAATAGTAAATTTATTTTGTTTAATTAAAATTATATTTAACTTAGGGGGGTGTTAGGGTTAATAACTTTATTATAGTAGCGGCGACGTTGCGGGCGGGAGATTAGGGGTTAATAATTGTAGGTAGGTGGCGGCGATGTTAGGGAGGGCAGATTAGGGGTTAATACAATTTATTATAGTGTTTGCAAAGCGGGAGTGCGGCGGTTTAGGGGTTAATACATTTATTATAGTGGCGGCGAGGTCCGGTCGGCAGATTAGGGGTTAATAAGTGTAGGTAGGTGGCGGCGACGTGGGGGGTGCAGATTAGGGGGTAATAAATATAATATAGGTGTCGGCGATGTTAGGGGCAGTAGATTAGGGGTTCATAGCTATAATGTAGGTGGCGGCGGTGTCCGGAGCGGCAGATTAGGGGTTAATAGTATAATGCAGGTGTCAGCGATAGCAGTTGCGGCAGATTAGGGGTTAATAAGTGTAAGGTTAGGGGTTTTTAGACTCTGGGTTCATGTTAGGGTGTTAGGTGTAGACATAGAGAGTGTTTCCCCATAGGAAACAATGGGGCTGCGCTAGGAGCTGAACGCTGCTTTTTTGCAGGTGTTAGGTTTTTTTTCAGCCAGCTCAGCCCCATTGTATCCAATGGGGATATCGTGCACGAGCACGTTTTTCCAGCTTACCGCTACCGTAGGCAACGCTGGTATTGAGGGTTGAAGTGGAGCTAAATTATGCTCTACGCTCCCTTTTCTGAGCCTAACGCAGCCACTCAGACAACTTTAAATACCAGCGTTGTCTTAAGGGTGCGCTGGAAAAAAAGCAGCGTTAGCACCGCGGGTCTTTACCGACAAAACTCTAAATCTAGGCGATTGATTTAACATCAATTTTGATGATATCAAAAAATGGCATCACAAATGAAATTATTAGCATGTTGAATCAAGATAACAATACTAGACAAATCATGATCCAATACTTGTTGCTCTTAATTTTCTAACCAAAAAGTTGAAGCAGCTGGAACATCAGCCAAAAAAATTGCAGGCTTAAGAAGATGACCTGAATATAAGTAAGCTTCCCTTAGATAAGATTCAAGTTTACTATCTAAAGGATCTTTAAAAGAAGTACTATCTTCCGTAGGAATAGTAGTATGTTTAGCAAGAATCCAGTTTATAATGTAAGTCAATGGGAAGTGCGAGAGTTAGGTTCCAGGCCCCTCTATAAATTGACATAAGTAACACCTAATACATAGTAACATAGTAGATAAGGTTGAAAAAAGACTGAAGTCCATCGAGTTCAACCTATACAAATCTAAAATACTTACAAAAAGCTCCAGTTAAGCTAAAATAACCCCATTAAAATGTGACCCATTTAATACTAGCAATCATATCCATGAATTTTGTTTATATACAGAAATTTATCCAGACTATTTTTAAATGTATCTATGGTATTGGCATTCACTACCTCCTTTGGTAATGAGTTCCACAATTTTATTGCTCTTACAGTGAAAAAACGTTTCCGTTGCAGGAGATTAAATCTCCTTTCCTCCAACCTTAAATTATGACCTCTTGTCAGAACCAATTTTCTTGGAATAAAAAGAGCTTCTGCCATCTCTGTATATGGGCCTTGAATATATTTATATAAAGTAATCATGTCACCTCTCAAGCGCCTTTTTTCTAAAGAAAACAGACCCAGTTTGGCTAGCCTCTCCTCATAGGTTCATTTCTCCAATCCCCTTATTAGCTTTGTGGCCCTTCTCTGAACTTTTTCTAGTTCTGCAATATCTTTTTTAGCAATCGGTCCCCAGAACTGCACTCCAAACTCAAGGTGAGGTCTTACCAGGGCTTTATATAATGACAGAATTATGCTTTCCTCCCTTGAATCAATGCCTCTTTTAATACATGCTAGTATCTTATTAGCCTTTGAAGCCGCTGCCCTGCATTGTGCACTCATCTTTAGCTTGTTATCTATTACTACTCCCAAATCCCTTTCCTCCTGTGTTTGGCTAAGTCTTGTCCCATTTAAAAAATACATAGCCTGCTTATTTTTACTTCCAAAATGTAGAACCTTACATTTTTCCGTATTAAATCTAATTTTCCATTCACTTGCCCATAGTTCTAATTTTAGCAAATCCCTTTGCAAAGAAAGTTCATCCTGCTCTGACCTAATGACCTTACTTAACTTAGTATCATCTGCAAAAATAGAGATGTCGCTATTTAATCCTTGCTCCAAGTCATTTATAAAAATATTAAAAAGAACAGGGCCCAGTACTGATCCCTGGGGGACGCCACTGATTACCTTTGTCCAATCTGAGTATGATCCATTATTTTTAAAGCTTTGAAATGAAGACTTTAAATGCTTAACAGCATTATAAACCTAATAAAATAATCACACAACACAGAATGTATCATCAAACTAAGTTTAATGAACAAAAACATTAAACAGTTCTCTGCATTGTTAGCATGTTAGATAATATCGGGTCTGCAGCTATTCTATGCATTCCAGTCTGGACTGATTTATAGGCACCCTGACCTTCAAGCAGCTGGGCAGGAAGATAAAAGGGAAGTGGCTGCTAGATATTGTTCCTTTGAAAGCTGCTCGATAGCTCATGTCTGGTTACACTGATTAATTTCAGCCTGCTTGGCTTGCATATCTTTGCTGCAACACAAATGGACAGCTCCAAATACTGGCCTGCCCTTATTTTAATAAATGCACTGCTTCTCAGTGCTTTTCAATAGCAGTCATATGACTGAAAAAAAGGGTGTTATTCTGAAATGGCGCAAACTGAACCGGCACAAAATGAGGGCCACCTGTAATGTGACAGAGCACTGTGTAGTTCTCGCGATATCGAGTGTTAAATAAAATAAATGTTTATCCTTCAGTTTGCATTGATCTCTATGGGGGAATCCATTACGCGTCCGTGATTACGCAAGTGAAATAAATGCGGTATTCGTGTTTACGCGATGCGTAATGAGATTCTTTTCAGACTTGTAATACCTACATTATGAAGAGTGCGCAATGAACATTACACATGCAGTATTTGCGCACAACCATTATGCAAAACTTGTAATTTAGGTGTTAGTTGGGAGTCCAATACCTTATCAAAACTCTGAAAACACGATCATTTGCACTTTAAAGGGACATGAAACACATATTGTTTCTTTCATGATTTAGATAGAGCATACATTTTTAAACAACCTTCCAATTTATTCTTGTCAAATTTGTTTAATTTTTTTGGTATCCTTAGTTAAAAAGCATATCTAGATAGGCTCAGGAGCTGGAAACTAGCTGCTGATCGGTGTCTACACATATATGCCTTTTGTGATTGGCTTACAGATGTGTTCAGCTAATTCATATTATTTTATTGTGCTCCTTCAAGAAAGGATACCAAGAGAATAAAATAAAATGTATAACAGAAGTAAATAAAAAATCTAATTGTATGCTTTATCTAACTCATTAAATATTTTTTTTGGTTTTCAAGTCCCTTTAAGGGGGTCTTCATCTATGAAGGAATATTTACTAAAGAAAAACAAATCAAGCACATCAGATTTTTAAATGTACCTATTAGTGCTGTTTGTGATCCCCCTTAGCCCCCAACCTCCCTGATCCCCCCATACAGCTCTCTAACCCTCCCCCCTTTTCCTATTTGCTGCCATTTTGGGTACTGGCAGCTATCTGCCAGTACCCAGTTTGCTCAAAAACAATGCTTTTTTTAATTAAAAAAAATACATTTTTCTGTAGTGTAGCTGCCCCCCTTAATGCCCTTCTCCCTCCTCCACCCAGATCTCTTTACGAAAATGTATTTCCCTCTGCCTCTCTTTTTGGGTTTCATGTTACTTTAACCCCTTGGCGACCGAGGACGTGCCAGGCACGTCCTTGGTCATTAACTGACACCCTTTGTAAGACGTGCCTGACACGTCCTTGGTCACCAAGGGGTTAAAGTAACATGAAACCCAAATGTTTTCTTTCATGATTCGGATAGAGAATACAATTTTAATTAACTTTCCAATTTATTTCTTCTGTTTTGTTCTCTCTGTATCCTTTGTTGAAACCTAGACCTAGGTAGCCTCAGAAGCTGCCGATTGGTGGGTGCACATATATGCCTCTTGTGATTGGCTTTTAGCTAGCTCCCAGTAGCGTATTACTGTTCCTTCAACAAAATATACCAGGAGAATGAAGAAAATTAGTTAATAGAAGTAAATTGAAAAGTAGTGTGCTCTATCTAAAGATTTTTTTTTGGGTTTCATGTCCCTTTAATTTGTGACATCCACACAAGATGAAGGAAAAACTGAAACCTATGAACTATTATCTCAGGTTATATCAATGATAAACAACCAGTATCAAAGTCCTGTGTATTACTTTTTTCACAAGTAAGTTTTTATTTAAAATTCAAAATGTAATGCAATTAAAAAATGTATAGTCCATTCATTGGGTACACTTGGCTGTATCCTTGTATAAAAGCATCTGTAATCAAAGAATCTGTAGGCACACAGAGGAGTATCATCCGGCGAACAATGCTTAGCGTTATAATACTCAGATAGATACACCCAGGAAAAAACATAATTTATGCTTACCTGATAAATTCCTTTCTTCTGTAGTGTGATCAGTCCACGGGTCATCATTACTTCTGGGATATTACTCCTCCCCAACAGGAAGTGCAAGAGGATTCACCCAGCAGAGCTGCATATAGCTCCTCCCCTCTACGTCACTCCCAGTCATTCGACCAAGGACCAACGAGAAAGGAAAAGCCAAGGGTGAAGTGGTGACTGGAGTATAAATTAAAAAATATTTACCTGCCTTAAAAACAGGGCGGGCCGTGGACTGATCACACTACAGAAGAAAGGAATTTATCAGGTAAGCATAAATTATGTTTTCTTCTGTTAAGTGTGATCAGTCCACGGGTCATCATTACTTCTAGGATACCAATACCAAAGCAAAAGTACACGGATGACGGGAGGGATAGGCAGGCTCTTTATACAGAAGGAACCACTGCCTGAAGAACCTTTCTCCCAAAAAAAACCTCCGATGAAGCAAAAGTGTCAAATTTGTAAAATTTGGAAAAAGTATGAAGCGAAGACCAAGTTGCAGCCTTGCAAATCTGTTCAACAGAGGCCTCATTCTTGAAGGCCCAAGTGGAAGCCACAGCTCTAGTAGAATGAGCTGTAATTCTTTCAGGAGGCTGCTGTCCAGCAGTCTCATAAGCTAAACGAATTATGCTACGAAGCCAAAAAGAAAGAGAGGTAGCGGAAGCTTTTTGACCTCTCCTCTGCCCAGAGTAAATGACAAACAGAGAAGACGTTTGTCGAAATTCCTTAGTTGCCTGTAAGTAAAATTTTAGAGCACGGACTACATCCAGGTTGTGCAGTAGACGTTCCTTCTTTGAAGAAGGATTTGGGCATAAAGAAGGAACAACAATCTCTTGATTGATATTCCTGTTAGTAACTACCTTAGGTAAGAACCCAGGTTTAGTACGCAGGACTACCTTATCCGAATGAAAAATCAAATAAGGAGAATCACAATGTAAGGCTGATAATTCAGAGACTCTTCGAGCCGAGGAAATAGCCATTAAAAATAGAACTTTCCAAGATAACAACTTTATATCAATGGAATGAAGGGGTTCAAACGGAACGCCCTGTAAAACATTAAGAACAAGGTTTAAACTCCATGGTGGAGCAACAGTTTTAAACACAGGCTTAATCCTGGTCAAAGCCTGACAAAAAGCCTGGACGTCAGGAACTTCTGACAGACGTTTGTGTAACAGAATGGACAGAGCTGAGATCTGTCCCTTTAATGAACTAGCAGATAAACCCTTTTCTAAACCTTCTTGTAGAAAAGACAATATCCTAGGAATCCTAACCTTACTCCAAGAGTAACCTTTGGATTCACACCAATATAGGTATTTACGCCATATCTTATGGTAAATCTTTCTGGTAACAGGTTTCCTAGCCTGTATTAAGGTATCAATAACTGACTCAGAAAACCCACGTCTTGATAAAATCAAGCGTTCAATTTCCAAGCAGTCAGCTTCAGAGAAGTTAGATTTTGATGTTTGAAGGGACCCTGTATCAGAAGGTCCTGTTTCAGAGGTAGAGACCAAGGTGGACAGGATGACATGTCCACCAGGTCTGCATACCAAGTCCTGCGTGGCCACGCAGGTGCTATTAGAATCACTGATGCTCTCTCTTGTTTGATTCTGGCAATCAATCGAGGAAGCAACGGGAAGGGTGGAAACACGTAAGCCATCCTGAAGTCCCAAGGTGCTGTCAGAGCATCTATCAGGACTGCTCCTGGATCCCTGGATCTGGACCCGTAACGAGGAAGCTTGGCGTTCTGTCGAGACGTCATGAGATCTATCTCTGGTTTGCCCCAACGTCGCAGTATTTGGGCAAAGACCTCCGGATGAAGTTCCCACTCCCCCGGATGAAAAGTCTGACGACTTAAGAAATCCGCCTCCCAGTTCTCCACTCCCGGGATGTGGATTGCTGACAGGTGGCAAGAGTGAGACTCTGCCCAGAGAATTATCTTTGATACTTCCATCATAGCTAGGGAGCTTCTTGTCCCTCCCTGATGGTTGATGTAAGCTACAGTCGTGATGTTGTCCGACTGAAACCTGATGAACCCCCGAGTTGTCAACTGGGGCCAAGCCAGGAGGGCATTGAGAACTGCTCTCAATTCCAGAATGTTTATTGGCAGGAGACTCTCCTCCTGACTCCATTGTCCCTGAGCCTTCAGAGAATTCCAGACGGCACCCCAACCTAGAAGGCTGGCGTCTGTTGTTACAATTGTCCAGTCTGGTCTGCTGAATGGCATCCCCCTGGACAGATGTGGCCGAGAAAGCCACCATAGAAGAGAATTTCTGGTCTCTTGATCCAGATTCAGAGAAGGGGATAAGTCTGAGTAATCCCCATTCCACTGACTTAGCATGCACAGTTGCAGTGGTCTGAGGTGTAAGCGTGCAAAGGGTACTATGTCCATTGCCGCTACCATTAAGCCGATTACCTCCATGCATTGAGCCACTGACGGGTGTTGAATGGAATGTAGGGTGCGGCAAGCACTTTGAAGTCTTGTTAGCCTGTCCTCTGTCAGGTAAATCTTCATTTCTACAGAATCTATAAGAGTCCCCAGGAAGGGAACTCTTGTGAGTGGAACGAGTGAACTTTTCTTTTCGTTCACCTTCCATCCATGTGACCTTAGAAATGCCAGCACTAACTCTGTATGAGACTTGGCAGTTTGAAAGCTTGAAGCTTGTATCAGAATGTCGTCTAGGTATGGAGCTACCGAGATTCCCCGCGGTCTTAGTACCGCCAGAAGAGCACCCAGAACCTTTGTGAAGATTCTTGGAGCTGTAGCCAATCCGAATGGAAGAGCCACAAACTGGTAATGCCTGTCTAGGAAGGCAAACCTTAGGTACCGATAATGATCTTTGTGAATCGGTATGTGAAGGTAAGCATCTTTTAAATCTACAGTGGTCATGTACTGACCCTCTTGGATCATAGGTAAAATTGTCCGTTGTCCGAATAGTCTCCATCTTGAACGATGGAACTCTTAGGAATTTGTTTAGGATCTTTAAGTCCAGGATTGGTCTGAAAGTTCCCTCTTTTTTGGGAACCACAAACAGATTTGAGTAAAACCCCTGTCCCTGTTCCGATCGTGGAACTGGATGGATTACTCCCATTAACAAGAGCTCTTGTACGCAGCGTAGAAACGCCTCTTTCTTTGTCTGGATTGTTGACAATCTTGACAGATGAAATCTCTCTCTTGGAGGAGAGTATTTGAAGTCCAGAAGGTATCCCTGAGATATTATCTCTAGCGCCCAGGGATCCTGGACATCTCTTGCCCAAGCCTGGGCGAAGAGAGAAAGTCTGCCCCCCACTAGATCCGATCCCGGATCGGGGGCCCTCAATTCATGCTGTTTTAGGGGCAGCAGCAGGTTTCCTGGCCTGCTTGCCCTTGTTCCAGGACTGGTTAGGTTTCCAGCCTTGTCTGTAGCGAGCAACAGCTCCTTCCTGTTTTGGTGCAGAGGAAGTTGATGCTGCTCCTGCTTTGAAATTACGAAAGGAATGAAAATTAGACTGTCTAGCCTTAACTTTGGCTTTGTCCTGAGGCAGGGCATGGCCTTTACCTCCTGTAATGTCAGTGATAATCTCTTTCAACCCGGGCCCGAATAAGGTCTGCCCTTTGAAAGGTATATTAAGCAATTTAGACTTAGAAGTAACATCAGCTGACCAGGATTTTAGCCACAGCGCCCTGCGTGCCTGAATGGCGAATCCTGAATTCTTCGCCGTAAGTTTAGTAAGATGTACTACGGCCTCCGAAATGAATGAATTAGCTAGTTTAAGGACTCTAAGCCTGTCCGTAATGTCGTCCAGAGTAGCTGAACCAATGTTCTCTTCCAGAGACTCAATCCAGAATGCCGCTGCAGCCGTGATCGGCGCAATGCATGCAAGGGGTTGCAATATAAAACCTTGTTGAACAAACATTTTCTTAAGGTAACCCTCTAACTTTTTATCCATTGGATCTGAAAAAGCACAGCTATCCTCCACCGGGATAGTGGTACGCTTAGCTAAGGTAGAAACTGTTCCCTCCACCTTAGGGACCGTTTGCCATAAGTCCCTTGTGGTGGCGTCTATTGGAAACATTTTTCTAAATATCGGAGGGGGTGAGAACGGCACACCGGGTCTATCCCACTCCTTAGTAACAATTTCAGTAAGTCTCTTAGGTATAGGAAAAACCTCAGTACTCGTCGGTACCGCAAAATATTTATCCAACCTACACATTTTCTCTGGTATTGCAACTGTGTTACAATCATTCAGAGCCGCTAACACCTCCCCTAGTAATACACGGAGGTTTTCCAGTTTAAATTTAAAATTTGAAATATCTGAATCCAGTCTGTTTGGATCAGAACCGTCACCCACAGAATGAAGTTCTCCGTCCTCATGTTCTGCCACCTGTGACGCAGTGTCTGACATGGCCCTAATATTATCAGCGCACTCTGTTCTCACCCCAGAGTGATCACGCTTACCTCTTAGTTCTGGTAATTTAGCCAAAACCTCAGTCATAACAGTAGCCATATCCTGTAATGTGATTTGTAATGGCCGCCCAGATGTACTCGGCGCTACAATATCACGCACCTCCCTCTGAGCGGGAGATGTAGGTACTGACACGTGAGGCGAGTTAGTCGGCATAACTCTCCCCTCGTTGTTTGGTGAAATTTGTTCAATTTGTACAGATTGACTTTTATTTAAAGTAGCATCAATACAGTTAGTACATAAATTTCTATTGGGCTCCACTTTGGCATTGCAACAAATGACACAGGTATCATCCTCTGAATCAGACATGTTTAACACACTAGCAAATAAACTTGCAACTTGGAAATACAATTCAATTAGAATAATATTAAAACATACTGTGCCTTTAAGAAGCACAGAAGATCTATGACAGTTGAAAATTAATAAATTGAAACAGTTATAGCCTCAATCCTTGTAAACAACACAACTTTAGCAAAGGTTTAATCCCATTAGCAAAGATAACAAATTCTGAAAGCAGGAAACAAATTACAGAATAAACGTTTTTTATCTCAGTCAAACTACAATTCTCACAGCTCTGCTGAGAGAAATTACCTCCCTCAAAATAAGTTTTGAAGACCCCTGAGCTCTGTAGAGATGAACCGGATCATGCAGGGAATACAATGAGTTGCTGACTGAAATATTTGATGCGTAGAAAAAGCGCCAAAAAACGGCCCCTCCCCCTCACACACAGCAGTGAGGGAGAACAGAAACTGTCAGAAAACAGATTAAGCAACTGCCAAGTGGAAAAATAGTGCCCAAACATTTATTCACTCAGTACCTCAGTAAATGAAAACGATTTTACATTCCAGCAAAAACGTTAAACATAATCTCTAGTTATTAAACAGCTTTATGTATTTCTTACAGTGTAATTCTAGTGAAGTACCATTCCCCAGAATACTGAAGTGTAAAGTATACATACATGACATTATATCGGTATGGCAGGATTTTCTCATCAATTCCATTATCAGAAAATAAAAACTGCTACATACCTCTATGCAGATTCATCTGCCCGCTGTCCCCTGATCTGAAGTTTACCTCTCCTCAGATGGCCGAGAAACAGCAATATGATCTTAACTACTCCGGCTAAAATCATAACAAAAACTCTGGTAGATTCTTCTTCAAACTCTGCCAGAGAGATAATAACACACTCCGGTGCTATTTTAAAATAACAAACTCTTGATTGAAGATAAAAACTAAGTATAATCACCATAGTCCTCTCACACATCCTATCTAGTCGTTGGGTGCAAGAGAATGACTGGGAGTGACGTAGAGGGGAGGAGCTATATGCAGCTCTGCTGGGTGAATCCTCTTGCACTTCCTGTTGGGGAGGAGTAATATCCCAGAAGTAATGATGACCCGTGGACTGATCACACTTAACAGAAGAAAAGGATGGCTCTTAAAAATGAAAAGTTAACAAGGGAGAACACTGACATGGCCCTCCATCTCGTCTACAAATTTGTTTTGTTTACTTTTAAGAATCTGTGGGGGGTTTTAACCATAAACCAGTGCTACAGAATTCAGTGTCTCTACAATTAAAAGTATATTTTATTTTATTACTCTAATGATATAATTATTTCTGGTGGTACAATATATATAGTGCATAGAAGACTATTACAGGGCTCGACAAACCCAGGAGACATATAGATAAGGGTAAAGATGAGAGACATTTCACAAAGCAATGTATAGGGAATCTTAGGAACTGCAAATATAACACAACTAATCAAATAACTAACTCTTATTTAAGACCATGGTACGGGTGTTAGACCACTAAAATGCAATGTAGTGATTGCAAAATTATCTTGGACACTAATTGTGCTACTATTGGAAAAACATTATGTGCCAATGCTAACGAGAGAGCAACAAATCTAAGAAAGCAGGATATGTGAAACTATAACTGATTAGGCTGGAAAGATATCAAGTAGTCATCTTTAGTCTACTGTGGTTATAAATTGCCCATTCTCAGTGGGTCGATTTCATTCTACCATTGGTTCAAGGGGTACCTAGCTTTCTTATAAACACAAAACAAGTATTGAATTTAAAAAGGGACAGTCTACTCCAGAATAGTTATTGTTTAAAAAGATAGATAATCCCTTTATTACCATTCCCCAGTTTTGCATAACACAAACCATTATATTAATAAACTTTTTACCTCTGTGATTACCTTGTATCTAAGCCTCTGCAGACTGCCCCCTTATCTCAATTCTAGTGAGAGACCTGCATTTTAGCCAGTCAGTGCCGACTCATAAATAACTCCATGGGAGTGAGCACAATGTTATCTATATGGCACACATGAACTAGTACTGTCTAGCTGTAAAAAAAACTGTCAAAGTACACTGAGATAAGAGGTGGCCTTCAAGGGCTAAGAAATTATTATATGAACCTACCTAGGATTAGCTTTTAGCAAAGAAAACCAAGAGAACAAAGCAAATGTATACTATATTATATACCTAAACATGCACAGTATTTGATTATTAGTTCAGGATACTGTGATACATGTACATACAAATGGACACACTATGTATAGATAAAGATAATACGATACATTTATCCATTCTGCAGTAAGTTTTTGCCTTATGAGAAGGATAACACACCAAGTACACAGGCAATCCTATCACGATTAAATTATAACTAACACCATTCACTCACTCCATCACTTAATTGCATTTGAAAGCTAAATAGCATATACATTGCCTTATCACAATCATTATAACGATACAGAGTTATATGATCTAAGACAATTTATTATTATTATTGATTGTCATTTATTTTCAACACAATTTATTTCTTATATACTTCACATTTATGTTTGTTAATAATAACATCACAATTGTCTGTGAGTAAGACAACAGATGATGTACGATCATTCAAAAACATCTGCACATAGCAGTTGTTACATAGCACGTTAGATGCACTGCACTTAAGCTTAATATAGCGTGTTTAGGTATAGGTTTACGCATGCATAGTTTTAATCATTTAATTGAATTTAAAAGTCTTTGTTTTAAATTGCCATTTTAAAGGGCATTCAATGATTTATATCAAAGCAATGGTTTCGTTTCAGTATATACACGATCTGGCGCCCATGCTTAGTGAGTTGTTATTGTTTTGATTTTATCTCATATTTTATCTCATATGGATAGATTCCTGTGATTTGCCAGTATACACTGACGAAGTCTAGGCATGATTAGATTGGCCATAAGCAAACCATGTGACGTAATGGGCAACATTAAGACGTTTGTGATGTTTAATATATGTTAAGTGATCATATATCTGAGAAGATCCTCCGCTAGACTATACATATTTTAATATGGTATTATGTCTGTCTTTTATATTGATTACAAAACACTAATGTATTGCTGTTTGGGGCCATAATACCCAAATGTTTAAACACTTGAAAGTTACTAGAAAATATCACCTGAACATCTCTATGTAAAAAAGGAAGATATTTTACCTCAAAAGTTCCTCAGTAGCCACATCCCATTGTAAAGGATTTCTAAGAAGTATTTTAGTATGTATGTACTGGGACAGCTAAGGGGATGAGCCTTGTGCACTCACATATTATTTCCCTATTCAGCTTACTATGAAATCTCATGAGAGTTAAAGGACCAGTCAACACATTAGATTTGCATAATCAACAAATGCAAGATAACAAGACAATGCAATAGCACTTAGTCTGAACTTCAAATGAGTAGTAAATTTTTTTTATAACAAATTTCAAAGTTATGTATATTTCCACTCCCCTTGTACCATGTGATAGCAATCAGCCAATCACAAATGCATATACGTATAGTCTGTGAATTCTTGCACATGCTCAGTAGGATCTGGTGACTCAAAAATTGTAAGTATAAAAAACTGTGCACATTTTTTTTAATGGAAGTAAATTGGAAAGTTGTTTAAAATTACATGCTGTATCTGAATCATGAAAATTTAATTTAACCTGAGTGTCCCTTTCAGTGAAATCTCATGAGATCACAGTAAAAGAGTTCATGACCTCAGCACTGCTGATGCTGATTGGCTGCTGTTCATTTCTTCATATTTTTTTTTTACCTGCAGCTGGGAGTAGCTGAGTATAGCTTTTTACACAGAACTTACTCTGTTGAGCTGAGGAGATTGTGAGGTAAAATATCTTCCTTTTTTACATAGAGATGCTCAGGTGATATTTTCCTGTTAGCTTTTTACAGCTATACTGCATCAATTTCAAGTGATTTAGCATATGAGTATTATGTCCCTTTAAGGACAGGGAGTGGAGCTTTGTTTTATTGGTTCAAGATATGTATAGAAGGTAGTAAGTTTGTATGCTTAGTATCATCCGGATTAAAGTTTTTTTACTGAGAAACGCGTTGCTGTATTCTTTGTGTTTTACATAAAACACTTGTTTTTAACGCTTCATGAACACCACTCGAGTCTTTCTGAAGTAGTTTGCCAAGCATTTGACTATTAGTCTTTGGAGTTGTTGTAGCTGCTGGATTCGAATATGGCTGCTAACCATTGGAGATTCTTAGTCCTGAGACAGGAGGCAAGTTAGCTGGGCAACTCCCAATGATCCGGTCTGCTTGATTTGCACTAGTATAAGTGTTTCACCGAATGTGAGTGCGAACAGTTTATTTTTATATCCTCACAGCATTATGCTATGTGATGCCTTCTCTTCTAAGGATCTGTTTCAAAGTGGATGGTCTTACACTCGAGGAGAGCTGCCTGATTGACCATACATTAGACTTCTGTGTCTGGACATTCATAGCCCATTCTTTTGTTTATATATATTTATAGCTCTTTCACACACACACACACACACACACACATATATATTGTTTTTTGTTCTATTCACTGTGGCAAAGCACCCCTATTATCACTAGGTATATAGTGACACTATATAATTTTTAGAATTTGAACCTACCTAGGATTAGCATTCAACAAAGAATACAAAGAGCAAATTTGATAATAAAAGTAAATTGGAAAGTTGTTTAAAATTGCATGCCCTGGCTGGGAGATCCGGTGGGAGGAGCACAGGTGTAAGGTCAGGTACACACCTGCTCCACATTTCCTAAACAAGCTACTGGCAGAGGGAAAACGTGCCGAACACCCAAGACCTTGGGCAGCTTGTTAAAGCAAACTACACTCGGCTGCCGGCTCTCCTAACAGTGTTAAAACATCACACTGATTCCACATTAGTAAAGAGCAACTGGACTGCAGACAAAGCCATAACCTTGATGAAAAAAAAAAGAGAAAAGACTGCATCCATAGGCTTTTACCTGTCTATTGTTCCTGGGAAAGAGGAAAATTACCTTGTAAAGTTTTAAACTTGAACAAAACTGTATGGGATACAGTGAAACAAGAGTAGGCTGAAAATAACATTGCAAACTCTGAGCCTCTCAAACCTCTTGTCATCATGTCAGCATATCGACACCGGTAAAATAAGAACAGAGATACACGCTGTCGCAAAGTTTCAGTCCTCAAATAAAATCCTGCCCGACTCACCTGGAGCCTGTCTGGATGCGGATAGGTGCCTGGATTTGAGCGCGGGTGACTACCTGTGGGCTGACCGGAGCAAGGGGCAAGTGGCGAGGGCTGAGTGCTGCGGTTGCCGGTCTTTCCCTCAGCATATCGGAGCTGACTGCGCCCCCACCCCCGGGTGGCCTGGATCCATCGGATGAGGGGGAGTGGCGGCGATAATCACACTTAACGTGAGGGTACCGGCAGCTGCACGTAAGCATTTCCGCAGACAGATACCCCTGGAAGGCAAAGAAAGCAGCAGCCACAAACCCTAAGGTACTTACCCCAGCTGACTTTTCTCAGGCTCCCGATTGGATCTACAATAAAGTAACACCCTTAAGCTGCAAGGTCCCATCAGATGTGGGCCTCGGATATACTTTAGCCTCCAACGCTGAAACTGAAGGCTGGAAAATCGACCACCTCTCTTTGATTAGAACACCAGTGTTCCTCCCCCCACCGATGCTGCGAGGGGGGGACTAGTCTATCTAGAGTCCTTCTTTCCTTCCCCCAGAAGCAGAGAACCATCACCTCAGATCCCCACGGACAGGGGCCAGGTACTTTCTATCATTGTAACAAAGGAAGGGAAAAAAGAAGATAGCAATCTGAGAACTTTTTAGCTAACCTTAATTAAAGCTACCTGCTTGTTGTACGGACTTTGCTACACAATCACGCTATCTATATATAAATACACACAGAAGTATATTATAAACTGTAACAAGGGATTTAATATAAACCTATAGAATTGGTATCTCTTACTTAATCAAAACATACTTTCTAACTATAAGCAAGAAGTATCTGTTTATCACACAGATTTGTAGCATATAAATCTACCCCTGTTATTAGGAAGAACCACACCACAAGTTGATTAAGGGGAATTGAAATAGGCTTACATAACTGGCCTCCACTACTTAACCAAGTACAGGAGGAGAAAGGGAAAGAAAGGGAAGGGAAGAGGGGAAAAAAAAAAAAAAAAAAAAAAAAAGGGGGGCAATAATTTGTAAAAAGAAGTGTCCAATTAAGTGTTTTTTGGGTCAATTTATTGACCTCAGCCAGTAACTAAAAAGAATAATACTAGTTAGAAACAGGCTCTCGAGCTAAAATACCTAGCTTAGGCTAAGATAATAAATGAAGTGTCAGAATTAACCACAAATGGGAACCCTAGCTAATTATAAGAAAAGTTATCTGTTTAATATATGATTCTCTGTACACAAAAGTGTTTTTGCCTTTTGAATACATATAGAGATATATTATAAGTTGCATTAAGGGAATTGACATAAACCTATACAATTGTTACCCCCTATTTAAACATTATACTTTAGCTAACTACAAATACTGTCTGTTTATCATATGAAACTGTGCATATACATCTGTTTTTGTTATTTGATCTCATATAGAAACATGTCATAAACCGTATTAATTGAACTGTTATAGGTTGATATAAATGATATCTACTGTGTAATTAATTACAGGAGGAAGGGAGAAGGAAAGGGGAAGGAGAGAAAAACTTTAAGGGATAAGAGAATCGCAAAAATAACTATTTAATTAAGAGCTTCTTGGATTACTTCACAGAAATTCTTAGCCAGATAAATAAACTTAATACTCCCTTCAGAAAAGTTACATTTAACTGGCTTTGATTAGTGATAAAAAGGTACAATATCAACTAAAAAAGAGACCTTGGAGCTAAGACACCTGATTCGCTAAAAGAAAAAGAAAGGCTAACACAATAATTGGTTTCTAGAATCGATTAAGTAAAGGGGGAAGAAGAGACGGAATAAGGGAAAATAAAGGGAAAAGATTGTAGTTAAGGTATAAGGAAGAAAGTAATACAAGGAGTATTTAAACTTTTCACGAGTACACACTCACATAACTTTAATCATTTTTGATACACACCCCTCCCCCCCACAACACACACCCCATTTTCCTTTTTTTTTTTTTTTTTTACACCTTAGGCACGGTTATTAGCACATGGACAAATTTTTTTCCACTAACACAAAGACTCCCCCCACCAACATGGCTGGGAGGCAAAGAGAAAAAAAGAATAAAACCACAGTAGAGACCACAGTAGACACCCACTCCACTAGTCCGAATCCCCCACAAACAACTGAACCAATAAACCTACAAGCACTAGTCACTAGTATCTCAGAGGCCCTGACACCAAAATTTGACCTCCTAAGAGACGAAATTAAACAGGCTATAAACACACTTACAGCAGAAATTCGTCAGTTCTCAAATAGATTAACAGAAGCAGAACAAAGAATCTCAGATCTAGAAGACAACACAACAAGTCATAGAACTAAGATAGACATAATGAACTCCAAACTCATAAAAGTACAGACAAAGTTAGAAGACTTAGAGAATCGCGCTAGACGCAATAACTTCAGAGTAATAGGGGTGCCCGAACAGAAGCAATATGAAGACCTTGACAAATTGTTAACTATAACACTCCCACAATTGTTACAAATCCCACAAACACACCCGAGGATAGTGCTCGAGAGAGCCCATAGATTAGGATGGCAAAAACCAGATAGAGAGGATGCTAGACCCAGACCAATTATTGCCAAAGTGCTTAATTACCAAGATAAGGTATTAATATTACAATATTTTAAAAAGAATCAGCCCATAATCTTGGGGGGGCGTTAAAATTATGTTATTTCAGGATTTCTCATCAGAGACCTCTATAAAGAGAAGGGAACTGGCCCCACTATGCACTAAGCTGATAAATCAGGGACACCGTGCTACTATTACATATCCAGCAAGACTGAGAATAACAGTTAATAATGAGACACACTTTTTTGATTCAACAAGAGAAGCAGAGAGATTTATTAATCAGCAGCCTACGACAGAACAAGATAGAGCTTTAACGTAAATGCTTATTTAAACTTACACAAACTAAACAATTAAACAAGGTTCCAGATTATGGTTAGTTTCACAAAATATTTTAGAAAGGCCCCGATAAGGCCAAAAATTCTGAACTATGTTACCAATTCCACACAGGGGGGGAAACTTAAGAATTTTTATTTTTTACCCTTTTTTTTTTTTTTTTTTTTTTTTTTTCTCTTACACACTATCAATCATTTTGTTAAATGATTGAGACAATAAAGGGTTTTAAGGTGGCTTCCTGGAACATTGGAGGTTTAACATCACCTATAAAACGTAAAACTATTATCACTCAATTAAGAAAAATACACACAGATATCGCCTTTCTACAGGAAACTCATTTAAAAACAGAAGAAGTTTCCAAATTAAAAAGTTCCTGGGTTAAAGAAGTCCTTGCCTCACCTAGCAGTCAACGAAAGGGAGGAGTGGCAATATTGCTGGGGAAAAAATTAAAATACCAGATTAATCATATAAAAGCAGACTCGGAGGGGAGGTTCCTGATGGCAAAAATCAAAATAGATACAACACTATACACATTATGCAATATCTATGCTCCCAATGTCTTCAGCTCCTCCTTTTGGGATACTCTCCAAATTAATATATTGAATTATGCAGAGGGATTTTTAATAATAGGAGGTGACTTTAACATGTCACCCCAATACCCTCTAGATAGATTAAGATATAAAAACCCCTCCCTCAAAACCAAAAGGGACAATCTAGAATCTAAAATGTTTATAAAGCTTTCCCAGAACCTCAGGGTTAGGGATATATGGAGAACACAGAATCCAGACTCCAGAAACTTCACTTGTTTATCTAAAGCTCATAAGTCACTCTCAAGGATTGATTTATTCCTTATAGATGAAAGACTATGTAAATTAAGACCAACTGCAGAAATTCTTCCTATTAGCATCTCAGATCACGCTCCAATCTCACTAGAATTCTATCCCACTAATAACATTCCAAAACATTCCAGATTTTTTTTTCCAAATTATTTAGCAGCAGATCTTAAATTTAAGAATTGGCTTAACATCAAATTCCAAGAATATATCTCTTTTAATAAAGAATACATAAATCGTCCTATTATCTTCTGGGAAACTGCAAAAGCAGTACTAAGGGGAGAGATCTTAGCCTATAGTATAAGCAGAACAAAGCAGTTCAAAATAAGGGAAAAAGAAATGCTGAAATCCATATCTAATTCATATAACTCTTATCTGCTAGAAAAAACAAATGAAAATTGGGCACGATATACACAAGCATTGAAAGTGAGAGATTCCTTTTTATTATATAAGACAACCCAGAAAGATTTAAAATTCCAATCCAGATTATACAGATACGGCAGTAAAACAGGAAAACTCCTTGCTAACCTAGTAAAAAGAGAGAAACAATCCCCAATTATTGAATCATTAAAGAAAGAAGGTAGAATCATAACAACACCAGATGAACTTTTACAACATTTCACTGACTATTATCAAGACTTATATTCTCTAAAGCTTTCGAATTCCATTAAACAAGAAAAATTCTGGGGAAGAATCTCATTCGAAACCCTGCCCTCAGATCTGATTGACCCGCTTAATTCCCCTATATCGGAAAATGAAATATCTAGGGCAATTCAAGACCTTGCTTCTAATAAAGCCCCAGGCCCGGACGGGCTCCCTAATGAATTTTACAAAATGCTTTCCCCAACGTTATTGCCATATCTATCTTCTCTATATAATGATATCTATATAAAGAATAACACCCCACCACCGAGTTTTACGGCCTCATATACCACCTTAATACCTAAACCAGGTAAGGAGTTAGATAAGAAAGAATCCTATAGGCCTATAGCGTTGCTAAATGTAGATTATAAAATAATGACATCTATTTTAGCCTCAAGGCTACAAATACTGCTTCCCAAAATCATCCATAAAGACCAGGCAGGGTTTATGTTTAAGCGAAACTCATCAGCCAAGATCAGGGAACTTTTTCTTACCATAGATTATCACATAGCCAAAGAAGAGATGGAGCGGGATGAGGAGAGGAGCACCCCTGACTCTGCAATTATATCTATTGACGCAGAGAAAGCTTTCGATTCAGTCCATTTCGACCACCTATTATATTCTCTTCAACAATTTGGTTTCTATGGAAACTTTCTCAATATTGTCCATAATTTATATAAAAAAGCTTCCACTAAATTATTAGTCAATGGACTAATTTCCTCAGATATCTTTCTCAAAAGAGGAACTCGCCAGGGGTGCCCTCTCTCTCCACTACTCTTTAATATCTCTATTGAGCCATTAGCCATATTTATTAGACAACATCTTAATGGAATCAAAGTTGGCAAGAAAGAAATGAGAATTGCACTTTATGCAGACGACATTTTAATATATATCTCAAATACCTCTACGAACATTCCTAAATTAGTCTCTATTATCAAGAAATTTGGCTCATTTTCGGGCTATAGGGTAAATACTTTAAAAACCGAACTATTATGGATTAAACAAACTAAAGATTCCCTATTAAACATTCCTTTTAGAGTAGTGACCAATTCTTTCAGATATCTGGGTATCACAATCTCATCCAACCCAAAAGAATGGTATAATCTTAACATCCCTCCAATTCTGAATAAAATTAAAGATAATTTGAAAAATTGGCAAACCCTTCCGCTTTCACTGTCAGGCCGCATTGCACTCTTTAAAATGATAAGCCTCCCTAAAATATTATATATCCTACAAAATACACCTTAGATTCTCAAAGGAAAAGATATTTTAACATTCAATATCGCATTAAGAAAATTCATCTGGCAAGACAAAAAGCCCAGAATTTCCTTATCTAAATTATCCCTTCCCAGAAAGGACGCGGGATTAGCTCTTCCCGATATCAAGGTGTATAATTACGCATATCAGATTCGTCTGATTCTGGATTGGCTTTCACAGAGAAACTATGTGACTGATAATGAACTTGAGAGGAACGCAATACTCCCATATGATCCAGTGGCAATTATCCATTGTATCCCCAGCTCTGTACCTAAAGAGGTGAAAAAAATGAGCTCTATGCTTAACCCACTCAAGGCATGGTGGAAAGTGTGTAAAATGTTAAATATAGAATATAAAGTGTCTAAACTCATGCCACTAACAGGGAACCCACAATTCCAAGCCGGAGTCCAGTCACCTCTCTTTCAAAGATGGGCAGCCCAGGGTCTCAATAAAATTTTTCAGATATTGGACTTCGATAGGAAATGTATAAAAACTTTTGGTTCTCTAAGGGAGGAATTTAACATCCCACACAACGAGTTTTTTGCTTACCTACAGGCCAGTGTTAATTTCGTCGACTAAAACTAGACTAAAATGACTATAAAACTAAAGAAATTCTGATGACTAAAATACGACTAAAACTAAAATGACATTTTAGTCAAAAGACTATGACTAAAACTAAATCAAAATGACATTTTAGTCAAAAGACTATGACTAAAACTAAATCAAAATGACATTTTAGTCAAAAGACTATGACTAAAACTAAATCAAAATTTGCTGACAAAAACATTTTATGCAAGGTGTTAATCAATCCCTATCCAATTACTGCTCTTTTGTAAAATTTACTAAACTTAATTTTATTAAATTTTAAGATAAATAAAGACATGTTATATACCACAACAGTTAAATCTGTTAAATCTGTATTGCATGTTCAAACCTTAATACCATAAATCAAATCAGGTTAATAAACCTTTACTCCAGGACTATATAATTTGTTTCAAAGTTCTAGAGCAGTGATAATTTCGTTGCCGAAAATGTTTCGAATCTGTGAACAATCAATTGATTCTTCCTATAGAAATAAGCATAACCCATGAGTATGGATTTAAGTTATGCTGTGCCTGTGCTAGCTGCAGAAACTTTTTGTTATGTTGAGTTACTTGATACTTGTTTTAATTATTAACAGAGAACTGTTAAAGTTTTTATATTGGGTAATATGTGCAATACAGCCAATACAGTTTACAGTTTTGTTTTTTTTATATTTTAAAGTTGCACTTCTGTATCTCCAGTAGATTTTAGTCGACAATCTCCAGTAGATACTAGAGATTTAGTCGACTAAAATCTACTGGAGATTCAGTCGACTAAAACTAGACTAAAACTAAAACAATTCAGATGACTAAAATACGACTAAAACTAAAATGGCATTTTAGTCAAAAGACTAAAACTAAGACTAAATTGAAATTTGTCGTCAAAATTAACACTGCTACAGGCAAGGCACTTTGCCCTAAGTTTAGTACACACATTGGGATGGAACTGGACACTTGGGGCTATAGAAAAATGGCTAATATTAGCTAAAACTGGTATCATGTCTACCTCTTCTAGCTATTTAGAACTAATATCACTAAAAGGAAATCTAAATCTGGAAAATATATCCAATAAATGGGCAACAGCACTCCCGCAAAACCGCGGAGACATTGGAACAATCCAATTCTCTATATCTGAGGTCGCAAAAGTAACTCTTTCATCTACATGGAGAGAGACTCATGTAAAATTGCTATTGATGACTTTCTTTACCCCCGAAAAGGGTTTTAAATGTGGAAGCCCTGATTTCACGAGGTGTCCTAGATGTTCTTTACCTCTGGCAAATTTGATACATATGATGTGGGAATGCCCAATTATTCGACAATTTTGGTTAAAAATACAATATTGGCTGGGGGCAATAGGAGCCTCTCCTCCGACTCTATCACCATCACACATAATATATCTCTGGAAAGACCCGCAGGAGCGGCTCAAAAACACCAAGATTGTAAATTTAGTTATCCTAGCAGTAAGATATTTAATCCTTAAAAAGTGGAAGAACAGGACTCCCCCCAGTTTACAAGAAGTCAAAAACTGTCTTAAAAAACAGTGTATCCTTGAGCAGATGGATGCGGACCTAAATAACGAAAATAGCGTAACACAATTCTTTAGAAAATGGTCAATATTTATCAAATCTTTTCCCCCAAACGAAATTGAATATTTAATTTATCCGTTTAGAAACACAGAGTTGGTGTTGCTAGGGATATGGTAGCATCTGGAAGAACGAGGAAAAGTAAGAGAAAATAAGAAACTTACAAATTTTTTTTTATTTTTTATTATTTATATATTCCCCCCCCCACCACACTACTACAATATCACAATATCACAACATCACATTAAACTTTGGTTCCTCCTCCCTCTCACGGAGAAGAAGACACACAAGCAAGGAAAAATAATAACAATAAAAGGTAAGGAGAAGGGAAAGGAAGGTAAGAAAAAGGGGAGGAGTAAGGAAAGGGAAAGAGAGGAGAAGGAAGAAAGAGAAAAGGAGAGAAAAGGGGGAAGGAGGAAAGGGGAAAGAAGGAAAGAAAGGAGGAAAAAGAGGAAAAAAAAAAAAAATTTCCAACAGAAAATCACAAAGAATATGAAATATTAATTGAGAAAAACCTTTTTCTTTTTTATTTTTATCCAGTAGCAAACTAGACACATAATGATCACTTGATATTATATGGATATTTTATGTCTGGCAATGGTTTATTATTGTTGTGTAATCTTTTTAAAAAAAAGAGAAAAAAAAAAAAAATTGCATGCCCTATCTGAATCATGAAAGTTGATTTTGACTAGACTGTCCCATTAATGAATGATATGTGTTGGTAGTCCACCAATGGATGGTTGACAATTGATGTCAGAGCACTCTATTTGTCTATTCCACACAGCAAGGGTTTAGAAGTGATGCATTTGTTTCTAGACAGAGTTGTACTTAGAGTAATCAGTTTTCTTCTTACATATAACTATTTCCAATTTAAGGGGAACTTTTACCTCCAGAGACGTGGGACAGCTATGGGGGCAAAGTTCGCCCCATCTTATGCCAACCTATTTATGGGTTGGTGGGAGGTTACCAACGTCTATGGATGTGAATCATATCTTAGGCATTGTAAAGTTAGGCAGAGATTTAATAATGATTTGCTGCTAATCTGACAGGGAGAGGAGAGGGCTTTGGGTCCTCTGCAAAACAATTAAATGAAATAAAATGGGTATCAGGTAAGATGCACTCAGTTATGTGGATGTGATTTCAAGAGGATATAAGAAACCCATTACGGGGTATAAGGTATTACATGCAAAAAGTAATCACCCCAAAAGTGTTCAAGGCAATCGCCAAGGGGCAGTTTATCCATTTTAAAAGAAACTGCACAGAACTGCTTATTTTCTCTGAACAGGCAGACCAATTGGTCAATCAACTCAAAGAGATAGGATATTCACATAGTGTGGTTAATATAACAAACACTGTGGGGGACTTTAAAAATGCCTGGGACAAGCATAAGGCTATCGTACGAACTAGATAAGTTTATACTGTTAGGTAATATCGGGCAGACTTGCTGGGCCTATGGCTCTTATCTGCCATCAATATCTATGTTTCTAAGAGTACTGTGGCAGGAATTAAGAGATAAATTACTCCATTATACGAGGTATTCTAGAGTAAATTTTGTAACACCATATAGTGACCAATATTATGATGTGTGAAGAATTATACATAAAAACTATTACTCCCAACTGGTAGAGATAGGAAGTGGATACTGCTTAACGTTTATATTGTATTGCCTTGTAATATTGTCATGTATGTACCAATTTTTATTATGTGTCTGCCAGATATTGCTCATGTAATTCCACCTTAAATATACATTTGAACTTTTGGTTTTAAAAAGCTATGAGTAAATATAATATAGCTAAGATTATGGCCCAAAACCTGTTTGAGCTGTGCTCCTCATTGCAATTTTGTTCACATGGTCCACTTGGCCATATAAGTTAAGCACAGTAAAGCGTGGGTTAACACCTCCTCAGCATGTTTGCAAACAAGCGGGGGACCTTTGTTAGAGCCCGGACTGGCATCACAGAAAGCAGAGATGTGGGTGACATCACTATCACGGGGCGGGTTGGGAAAAAGGACAATGAGCCGGCACAGAAGCGGGGTGTCGCATCAGGACTCCCAGGGAAGCGGCCTACACCACGACTATAGACTGAGGAGTTCGGAACACGGAATAGCATGTCTGGGGATACACTGGTATGAACACTTTCCCTTTGCTCACATGTATGTACTGGGTAATAGTTGTTATGAATGCGGAGTGACTGATCAAAATAGTGCATGCTGCTGGGCTCCTAAAGTACATATGTATAAAAAGTGTAATATATTTTAAAAAGCAAATATACAGTATCCCACAAAAGTGAGTACACCCCTCACATTTTTGTAAATATTTTATTATATCTTTTCATGTGACAACACTGAAGAAATTACACTTTGCTACAACGTAAAGTAGTGAGTGTACAGCCTGTAGTGTAAATTTGCTGTCCCCTCAAAATAACTCAACACACAGCCATTAATGCCTAAACCGTTGGCAACAAAAGTGAGTTTCTTCAGTGTTGTCACATGAAAAGATATAATAAAATATTTTACAAAAATGTGAGGGGTGTACTCACTTTTGTGGGATACTGTATTGGGTCTCCCTGATGTTTAATAACACATACAGTATGCTAAGTGAACATACCTTTTGACGGCATATAGGCTGCAGTGGTTGAAGATACCGCTGTTTAGAAGTGCTCAGGAACTTTTTGTTTATGATTATATATTGCCCTTGTTCTATGGCATGTAGCATGGTCTTTAACACACAATGTTTTGAGATCCAGAATCAGGAAAAAGACTCGAAACTTTGTAGCAACAAACAAATATAAAGTACTATGACAAAAACATAACTGGCTTTGATTTGTGTAAACTGCCTTGCCGGAGTCCACTTGCATTCAGGACCTCATAATACATATTGAAGGGTTTTATTGAAAATGTATCTTGTATCCACTAAAGGTTATCCCAAGGTCACAGGAGTACGATCAATGCTTAAATATTTTGGGTTGTGCTTTAGGTTTCTCTTAAAGGGACAAGAAAATTAAACAATTTTTCATGCTGCAGATAATGCATATATTTTTTTATATAAGTGATAAGAATCGACCATCCATTACTCCTGGGAAATACCTTTCCTGCCACTAGGAGGAGGCAAAGATTCCCAAACCTCATAGCTCTATATAAACCCTCACATCTCTATAGCAATCAGTCTTTTCTTTGCCTCAGCTGGAGGTAGGTGAAGAATGAAGATGTGCAACATTGTTATTTTATTTCAGGGTTTCCTGGTTAGGAACCTGGAGTTCCCCTCTTCAGTACTAATTTACTCATGATGGACATATTTGGAGTATTAGGTGTTATCGCTTATCTTTATCCTTTAAAGGGATAAGGATATTCCTTTCTGACATTTAGTGCAGAAACTTACTTTACACTTATTTGTCTTTCATCCTTACTCCAGGACATGCTTAACCCCTTAATGACCGAGGACGTGCAGAGTACGTCCTCAAAAAAAAGGCAGTTAACGCCTGAGGACGTACCCTGCACGTCCTCGGTGTGGAAAGCAGCTGGAAGCGATCCTGCTCGCTTCCAGCTGCTTTCCGGTTATTGCAGTGATGCCTCGATATGGAGGCATCCTGCAATAACCTTACATGGCCATCCGATGCAGAGAGAGCCACTCTGTGGCCCTCTCTGCACCGGACATCGATGGCCGGTATCGTTGGTGGGTGGGAGCCGACTTGGGAGGCGGGTGGGCGGCCATCGGTGTGCCGTGTGACGTCGAGGGGGGCGGGATCGGGGGCGGGACCGCCGGGGGCGCGCACGGACGTGTGCGTGTGCACGGAGGGTGGCGGGCGGGCGCGTGCACAGGGCGGGAGCAGGTGGGAACCGCTACACTACGGAAAATTAATAAAAAGTATAAAGTTAAAAGTGCCATAAGCACACAAAAAAAAAAGCACCAAAAGAGATCGTGGAGGGGTGGGGGGTTGGTTTTTGTGTTTGTGTGGGGGGAAGCTACACTACAGAAAAGTTAAAAAAATGTAAAACAAAAACCTTTTTTCTTCTAAACTGGGTACCCAAGATGGCGCCCATTAAGTTAGAGTGGGAGGGTTAGGAAGCTGTTTGGGGGGGATCAGTGAGGTTGGGGGCTAAGGGGGGATAGTACACAGCAGCATATGTAAGTATGCTTTAAAAAAAACCACCAAAAAAACAAATATAGCTTTTATTTTAGTACTGGCAGACTTTCTGCCAGTACTTAAGATGGCGGGGACAATTGTGGGGTGGGGGAGGGAAGAGAGCTGTTTGGGAGGGATCAGGGGGTCTGATGTTTCAGGTGGGAGGCTGAGCTCTACACTAAATCTAATATTAACCCTGCAAGCTCCCTACAAGCTACCTAATTAACCCCTTCACTGCTAGCCATAATACACGTGTGATGCGCAGCGGCATTTAGCGGCCTTCAAAATACCAAAAAGCAACGCCAAAGCCATATATGTCTGCTATTTCTGAACAAAGGGGATCCCAGAGAAGCATTTACAACCATTTGTGCCATAACTGCACAAGCTGTTTGTAAATGATTTCAGTGAGAAACCTAAAATTGTGAAAAATTTAACCTTTTTTTTAATTTGATCGCATTTGGCGGTGAAATGGTGGCATGAAATATACCAAAATGGGCCTAGATCAATACTTGAGGTTGTCTACTACACTACACTAAAGCTAAAATTACCCCAAAAAGCTCCCTACATGCTCCCTAATTAACGCCTTCACTGCTGGGCATAATACACGTGTGGTGCGCAGTGGCATTTAGTGGCATTCTAATTACCAAAGCCATATATGTCTGCTATTTCTGAACAAAGGGGATCCCAGAGAAGAATTTACAACCATTTGTGCCATAATTGCACAAGCTGTTTGTAAATAATTTCAGTGAGAAACCTAAAGTTTGTGAAAAAATTTGTGAAAAAGTGAACGATTTTTTGTATTTAATCGCATTTGGCGGTGAAATGGTGGCATGAAATATACCAAAATGGGCCTAGATCAATACTTTGGGTTGTCTACTAAAAAAAATATATATACATGTCAATGGATATTCAGAGATTCCTGAAAGATATCAGTGTTCTAATGTAACTAGCGCTAATTTTGAAAAAAAAAAGGTTTGGAAATAACAAAGTGCTACTTGTATTTATTGCCCTATAACTTGCAAAAAAAGCAAAGAACATGTAAACATTGGGCATATCTAAACTCAGGACAATATTTAGAAACTATTTAGCATAGATGTTTTTTGGTGGTTGTAGATATGTAACAGATTTTGGGGATCAAAGTTAGAAAAAGTGGGGGGGTTTTCAATTTTTCCTCATATTTTATAATTTTTTTTATAGTAAATTATAAGATATGATGAAAATAATGGTATCTTTAGAAAGTCCATTTAATGGCGAGAAAAACGGTATATAATATGTGTGGGTACAGTAAATGAGTAAGAGGAAAATTACAGCTAAACACAAACACCTCAAAAATGTAAAAGTAGCCTTGGTCCCAAACGGACAGAAAATGGAAAAGTGCTATGGTCATTAAGGGGTTAAAGAACATGAAACCCACATTTTTTCTTTCATGATTTAGAAAGAGCATGCGATTTTAAACAAATTTATAATTTACTTCTATTTTCTAATTTGCTTCTTTCCCTTGATATACTTTGCTGAAAAGCATATCTAGATAGGCTCAGTAGCTGCCGATTGGTTGCTGCACAAATATGCCTTGTATGATTGGCTCACCCATGTGCATTGCCATTTCTTCAACAAAGGATATCTAAAGAATGAAGCAAATTAAATAATAGAATTGGAATGTTTTAAATTGTATTCTCTATTTGAATCATGAACTAATTTAAACCTTCTACTGATAACATTCTCAGAACTAGGTTAAAGTTTTTTTAAGTAAGTTTATGTTTTAACCATTAGGAATTCCCTTGGCTAGCTTATTAGTGCTTGCTTTATTAGCACATATACTTTTATGATTATATAGGGATCCTGGAGTCACTACGTTTAGTAGCAGTTGGGCTACTGGGTCTATATAAGGCCCAGTTTTCCCTCAGAGTACAGTGCTTGTCAGAGGGTTGTATCTGGGGTATGGTATATAATTCCATAGATTCCCCTCATGGGAAATCTTTCATAAACCCTCTGTAATCGATTACAGTGACGCGTCTTCTGCCTTCCTTTATGGATCAATAATATACTCATTTTTTCCATAATCTCTGCTGATATGTTTCAGTACTGGTTTGGCTGTTTTGCTTCTTGTTTGTGAGTGTCTATCGAATGCTGCTGTTGTAGTGCTTCCTGCCATGACTTTATTTTTCAAGGTCACAGTTTTTGAAGCATTTGCCTGTTCTCTCACTTTCAAACAAGCAGTAAAGGTATTTCCTATGGGATGATTTCTGTCCTCAGATGCCACAGGGACTTGTACTGCAGCCTTCTACTAGGGGATTCTGGTATTTCCAACAGGCTTTCCTCTGTGATGCCTGTATCTGCACTGGATGGACTCTGCTATGGATACTACTGCATCTGCATTACAGACTATATTGAATGGTTTTATTAGCTCTCTGGCATCTATGTGGATACTTTCATGTGCATTCCTGTATATTATATGTATGTTTCTTATTTTATTACTTTATATTTTATTATATGAGTGTTTCTTATTTGTGTTTTGTGTACGTTTTTTATACATACTTATGTGTGTGTGTGTGTGTGTGTATATATATATATATATCTACATATAATTCCTCATTGGATATCTGTTTATATGTGTGTACAGGAAATATGGTCTTCTATACAATTCTTATTAGGTTGTATATGTCTACTAAATGTATATCAGTTTACATATTGTTTCTTTATATGTAAACCTTTGTGTCTTGGTAACATTGTATATATTTTATGCCTATGTAGTTATATACTTTTACTCTGCATGTTTAAATTCCTAAACAATCTTACAGGACTTTTAAAGTTTTCAGTGTAGGAAGGAGATCTTTTAGAGGAAATCTCTCTAAATGCTGAATTTTTGACCATTCATATTTTTAATAGCTACATTCTAAGTGTTTTTCACTTTGTAATAGGGCTGGGCGATATGGGCAAGAATGAAAATCGTGATTTTGTACACAAAAAAATTGCAATTGCGATTTACTTATAAATGACTAACACCTTAATTTTATATACATATACACACGAAGCCCGTTAAGCAATTTGGACGCACGGGTGAAACGCGCGTCGGCATAGGTCCAGCCGACCGGATCACGTGATGTGCGTATGAGGATCTCAAAGCAAAGAATCTGCAAACAAGTCCTGCGGTTGTCTACCAGGCACATTTAAAGCAAAGTCAGGACCTATACTCGGCATTTTTTGGCTTTCATGGTCATTGACTCACAGCTATTCGGCACGGCCGATTTGTCACTGAAGCTATCAGGTCGTATGGTTCCATATTGTTACTAGATTCCTTGCCGCTAACCGCATTAATCAGCTCTGGCATATGTGCATGAATTTCGCACTTGGCAAACGCCACTCTGTCGAGAGGGGGCGCAGCTTTTTCTAGGAACTTACTAGGATCACAGATTATCGAATAACATATGGACAGATACATGCTTAATACTAACACATTCATCTGCTTCCCTGCATAGCATGCTATAACGCTGTCTGCTTAAATGTGCTTATTAATACCTTGTCTGCAAAACATGTTATCCATACATGAAGATTGAAATGTCTTGTTTATCTACTTTTGTACATATCCTGAGGGCGTGTCTCCACTTGATCACTTAGATCCCATTACTCTACCTGCCCGACTGCTATACCTCCTGAGTGAGGTGTCGGATGCAGCAGGGTGTAGTTGATCTCTGGTATACGCTTCCCCTCTGAATATAATTTCTTTAATGTACAGATTGCAAGGTATAGTTTTGACTAGTATATCCCGCATGTAATAAAGCTGTCATTACTTTCTTAGATCCCTTTTCACGCTTTTACCTGCCCAGCAACTACCTCTTCACAGAGGTGCTGTGAGCAGCTGGGTGTAGGAAGTATGACAGGCTTTACTTAAAGTCAGCTTTGTATTGTGCTGTATTTTTATATTTGGCAATTTGCTCCGCACATCCCCTGACCGGTCAGGTTCTGTCTATTGGACTCGAAAGGTCCCATAGTATCTGTTTCCTTTTGATGAATATTACTGTTGCAAACCGATTTTGTACTTCACACACAGTGTATTTTTCCTATCCTTGCGGTGCAAGGGTGGAGGCAGGACTCCCGAATGCCATCTCCTCTACTACTTATGTATATAAATTGTGCTAGTAAATATTGATTATTTTCAAAAGAGTGCTGTTTCCCTGTCTTTTTTCAACCTGGTTATTTTCCAGGATGAGTTCTCTTGTTATATTACACATTATAATACTATATAAGGGCCTGCACCATAAGTATTTATGAATTAAACAAGGACCGATTTGAGGTAACCTTGTACACTAGCCTATATATATAGCATTTGCTTCTCTCCCGTATCTATTTCTCGATAATATATATATATATATATATATATATATATATATATATATATATATATTGTATGCTGCAATACAAATGTATATTATGATCCAAGACTTTGCTCTTTTTAATGCACAAATTCATTTAAAAATTCATTGGTGTCTGCAGTGATTACTTGAAACTAGGTGCATCTCCTACATTTGACCCCATAAGCTTCTGTGTGACAGGCATATCCTCAGACCAATGTAACAGCTAATTTCCATGCCCTGCTTCCACTCATGACATGTCACTGAGACCTCTCCTCACGCTGCCTCTGCCTGTAAACAGTGTGAGCCCTATTGAATGTGGTGCAGCTCATGTACCCGGCCTCAAAGTACATCAGGAGAGGTGTTCAGTGATGCGAAAATGCCGCCCGCCAACACAATGTTATGACAGCTTGGCAGTTTACTACCACACTCGAGGGGGCAAGTTGCACTGATGAGGTGGCTCACACTTACAGGCAGCTGCTGCGTGTTGAGAGGTCTCAGTGAGATGTGTGTAAGCAGGATGGAAACAAATTATTATATGGAACAGAGCTATGCCTGTCACATCTGTAAAATGTATACATTTAGAGGCTGGCCGCCCGCTATCTGCAACCGCTTGCACATTTAAATGTGTGGCGGTAGCAGTTCATCAATGCAAATGCAAGGTGTCCATCAATGTGATTTTTTTGTTTATATATATATATATATATATATATATATATATATATTACCTGTTTTGTTGTGCATTACTAAGTCCCTGCAAACTTCCACTATCGGAGTCCAAGGAGATCAAGCAGAAACGGGGGGGAAAAAATTGCTCCTCTCTACTCCCCAAACCACTTCCTCCTTTCCCTACAGAAGACTAAGCGCAATGAACAGTTACAGCCAGCCATCCTGTACGTCATAGGCGACTTCATAGGGGGCGGGGCTAAAAATTGCATACTCTTGCGGCTTTTAAATCGTGGCGATTAATCGCAGTTTTAAATTGCATATGCGATTAATCATACATCCCTACTTTGTAAGTATTTTAGTGCTTGTCTAAACAGTCAGGCCAATTTTCATACTGAATTTGTACATAGGGCTCAATTTATCAAGCCGCTCGCCCGTCTACAACTGCAGGTTCTCAAAGAGAACCTATATTCAGTATTTATCAAGCAGCAGTCGTTAGACCGCTGATTCCTAGTCTCTTCTCCACCTCTTAGGTGGAGAATTTCAATCTCCCCTGTCTCGTCCGACCGGGAGATTGACAGCTCATGCAAGCGCATAATTGGGTGTGCGCGGGCAGGGGGTGGTTTTGCAAAATAGCGCTCTTGTACAATGCTAAATTTCATCAGCGAGTTGCTGCTCGCCAGAGGCCAGCTGGGGCGGACATCAATGCATATGTACGCCCCTGCCAGCCCTAGCTTGATAAATCAAGCCCATATTATATAGTGTATGCAAGTGTTTTGTGTATACTGTTTCTTATTTTATAAAACTTTATATCATTTTTTGCATACATTTATATATTAGTATGAAGTAAATGCCACTTACGGATTAATTCCTTTGTCTTTCAGGAGATTGGGAGTATTTATTTTCGTAAGAAGCAGATTCCTCCTAATTGATTAGATAATCTGAACCTCTCTGGGTAGAGTCCCATGATGCAGAAATTATCTAAATAAGTGTGGAAGCTGAAGGTTGAAATTTTTAATCCAGCTATGGCTGCTTGTTTTAAAAGGAGACTCCTGTTAGGTGCTTTTATCTTTTGCGACTAGGGCTAAAGGTCATTGTTTTGGTTGTTCCTGTTTTTGTCTCAGGGAACTTAATCTTTATGCCAAGAAATAAGGGTCTTTTCTTTATTATTTTAGGCTTAAGAATTATATACTGTATTATAAGGGTACTTGGTCTCAATTTGGAAGCAATGTGTATTAGGATCTATACCTGCACATACTTATCCACTAGTATTTCCTATGCTTGTTCTGGTTGGCAGTCTTAGACGTTCATTGTTTGTTGTCAACTTTGTTTCATTTGGATACAGCTCCTTTTTTGATAAGTTTTTAGGAGTATCGTTCAGTGTTTTGGGGATCTTAATTGTCCCTTATCAGGTTATTATTTATGTGCAGGGTTTTTTATTTATGGTCTCTTACCTATACCCATATCAATTTTAGAGGGTGTCTTTTCTAGAAGACAATAAGATTCTATCCTAATGTGTTTAATGTTGGTGGATTCATGCAGAATATACTTCAGAAGGTGTGTCTGTCCTGGAATCCTGTTTCTTTGCCATCAGTAGCTCACTGCATTTGCAACCCTTTTTTCTGGTGCAATCAGTGGTTAAAAATCAGATTTCTGCCCTCTGTTCTTTTTCAATCTAAAATTGCTAATCTTCCTGATGTGCATAGTTTTGTTTAGCCGTTCATTAGAATAAAGCCTGTAATCAAACCTTTACCTCCTCCTTGAAATCTTAATTTGGTTCTGAAAGTTTTGCAGTTTTCTCCTTTTGTAGTTATGCATAAGGTAGATATAAAGCTTATTTCCTGGAAAGCTGTATTTATTTTGGATATTCTATCAGCTAGAAGAGTGTCTGAGTTGTCTGCACTTTCTTCAAAACCTCCTTAACTGTTTTTTACATAAGGATAAAGCGGTTTTCAGAACTTCTTTTGATTTTCTGTCTAAAGTTGTTTCTTCTGACAATATCAGTAGGGAAATTCTAGTTCCTTCCCTTTGTCCTGATCCTATGAATTCTTCTAAATAACGTCAATGTTGTCCGGGCTCTGAAATATTATCTTGAGGTTACTAAATATTTCACACAAACTCCTGATGTGTCTATTAATTTTTCAAGTGCAGGTGTCTTCTGTTGCTCTGGGTTCTTGGATTAAGCAACTAATTTATATGGCTTATATTGAAGCGGGTCAAACTCCTCCTAAGTGTATAACAGCTCATTCTACTCACTCTGTAGCCACTTCCTGGGCATTAAAGAATGAGGCTTCTGTGGAACAAATTTGCATGGCAGCTACTTGGTCATCCTTGCATATTTTTACTAAACTCTACCATTTTAATGTTTTTGCTTCATCTGATGCTGCTTTTGATAGTAAAGTGCTTCAGGCAGTTGTTTCGGTCTAGGACTGTTTACTGTTTTAAATTGCATTTAGACAATTATTAAAAAAATGATTTTTCCGTTTTTGGGTGTTTTTTCTTATGCTTAAAGGATGTATAATCCCTCCTTTTTTCATCAATTACTCGTGGCTTCTGCCACAGCTTAGGTATTAGTTCCCAGGAGTAATGGATCATGGACTCTTAGCACCTATATGAAGAAGAAAAAAACATAATGTATATCTTAACTGATAAATTCCTCTCATGGTGATGAGTCCACAAGACTCCGCCCTGATTTTTTTTTAGATTTTTTTGTTCTTTGTTTGGCACATCCTTTTTTCCCCATTTCATCTATTTATTTTGCTCTTTTTCATTTTAACCTCTGCCAGCTTGGCTATACGTCAGACTGATTACTATAGAGGTAGTAGGGTTTATATAGAGCTCTGTGGTTTGGGAATCTTTGCCTCCTCCTAGTGGCAAGAAAGGTAATTAACAGGACTAATGGATCGTGGACTCTTATCACCACAAAGGAAAGGAATTTATCAAGTAGGATATAAATTATAAGGCGGTGGACAGCAATCAGCCGGATCAGATAAGATTGGGTTGATTGACACCCCCTACTAGGGGCCGATTGGCAGCTAATGTGCAGGGTGTGGCATTGCACAAGCATTTCACTAGAAATGCTTGTGCAATGATAAATGCAGACCGCGTACGCTGTCAGCATTTATTGACGTGCGGCGGGATGTACAGCAGATCATGTCCGCTCGTGCTTTGAAAAATGGGCCCCTGAGCTTGTAAAAACAAAACAAAAAACTGCCACACAGAAGAGTATGTCTACGCTTACGAGAAAAGCATAGTTGTAGACTTGTTCAAATTAGGTATGTTTTCACACAAAAAGCTATCTTTTTGTTACATAATTCTGCACATAGTGCAGAATTATGTAACATCAAACATGTTTACTGTCCCTTTAAACGTCGTTTTATTTTTTTTCTTAAATGTTTCAGTTACCTTTGACAAAATAACACTTTTTTTTTATTTTATTTTTTTAGTTTAAATACCTCATCAACCTCTCCAATGACAATAATGCTCAGGTGGTCAACAGGTTGTAGTGAAGTTGTCAATATATATCATAGAAGTTATTTTCTTATATTTTTATACAATTATTTTGTCTGTCACTTGCATTACTTATTTTAAATATATGTCACGTCATGAACATGGGAAGATATTTCTCCTATTTTCGTTGATTTCATTATTCGTTAAGTTCCTAATAGCTAGAAAAATTGAGGTGATGTAAATGTTACTAACTCTGGTAAATTTCAAGCATATGTGTACATTTACCGTGTATTCACGTCAGCCGTTTTCTTTCTTTCTTTTTTTTTAATTTTTACATATTGATTACAAATCTGATAAAATAAAGTATAAAATATTGTGAATTCCATATCTAAGTTGTCTTTTCATAAAAACACGCGGACAATCCAGTATCAACTCCTACGTGTTTTAACAAGTTTAGTAAAGTTCAGATCCTTTGAGATAATAGCGCCATGCTAATGAAAATGTAAACGTTTATTTACGTCAAAACAAAAATTCCCTCTAACAATTAAGAAAACACATCACATACGCTCACCATTAACCGACATCAAGCATATATATATATTATTGGCTCTTTCCTGCAGTTGTAACGAAGATTTTTTTTTTCTGCAACGCTTCTGTCATGCTGACAGTCTCAATGATCGAGCAGCCATGTTTGATGTGGGCAAAAAAGTAAAGTCTATAAATACGTGTTGCAGTCGTGCTAATTTTATTATTTTCCAAAACTTACCGCTTTTTTTATGAAGAAATGTAACTTAGTGACAGCAATCACACTTCCTGTCAAACTTCATACTAGCAAAGTTACCGTAAATTGCACCACCCACCGGCAGGTAAAGCTGTCAAGTGAATTAAGCCGTGTGCTGATAAATCTTGCATTTTGATTGGTTAGTTTTTGGTTGTTTTTCCCCCTCAAATTTGTCTATGCACAGGTTAGTTTTAAAATACATTGTGACTTTATGTTTCAAGCAGTAAATTGTGAGTGGCCTCTAACATAAAGAGAGAAAGAATGACAGGTTATTAATTATTTTTCTTTTCAACTTTATTCATAAAGGGACATGCAACCCAAAGTTGTTTCTTTTTTATTTAATGATTCAGATATACTTTTAAACACTTCTATTAACAAATGTGCTTCAAGGATTTCCGCTGGGATGGTGTTCGTGGCGGCAGCAGTGGAGAAGAGCTCCAGCCGAGAATTCAATTAAATATACAAGTTCACTGGAGTGCCCTAAAACTGTGTGTCTTGGCGGAAAACCAGCGCCTGACAAGGATCAGTACGGAGTAAGATATAACTCCCTCACCGAAGTCTGACTGAAGTTACGGGAGGGTAGAGAAGTGGCAGAGGAAACAGCACAGCCGCCATCTTAAAGGGACATTATACACTCATTTTTTCTTTGCATAAATGTTTTGTAGATGATCAATTTATATAGCCCATAAAGTTTTTTAAAAAAATAAATGTACAGTTTTGCTTATTTTTAAATAACATTGCTCTGATTTTCAGACTCCTAACCAAGCCCCAAAGTTTTATATGAATACTGTCAGCTCAGCTACCTTCTCCAGCTTACTCCTGTTTGTGTAAAGGGTCTTTTTCATATGCAAAAGAAGGGGGAGGGGGGAGTGTCTTATTTGCCACTTGCAGTGGGCTTTCCAGCTACCTTTTCAACAGAGCCAAACTGACAGCTTCTAAGTAAGTTTTTAAACAGTTTTATACTGCATTTTTATATCAGTATCTGTGCATCTTATTCTTTATAGTAGTGTCTATTAAATGCAGTTATATGAAAATGAGTGTATACTGTCCCTTTAAGGTCCGCTACACGGAGCTGGCTCCGGACCCAGCACATGCCTGCAAGTTGCGGTGAATACGTTTTTTCCTGCAGGACCAGAGCTTAATGGGTCAGAGGTGTCTTGGGAGAGTAAGAGAGCACGTCAAGGATATCTGTGAGCCGTTTCTACAGACAGGTCCGTTTTTCCACGTGGCAGGCACTTCTCAGCAGACTTTGACATAGCAGGCTGCTCAGTCACGCATTAGAGACGTCTCTGCCTAGTTAATTCATACACACTGGGAGTGGACATTGGGAGTATAATGGACATTGGGAGTATTATTGGACTTTATGTGTAGGTCCTGCAGGCATAACTATGTAATGGGCCATTGTTGGTAAAGAAAAAATGGTTTGAAACGGACCATGTTCCTCTCCCCCCTTCATAACCGCTATATAAAAGCTTGCCCCAAGGTGCTACGCTACGCAGGATAGCCATAGGCTGTTGACAAAAGAGGAGAAAAGGGACGGAAGCAAGTTGAGGAGTGGAGCTGTATCTAGAGAATAGTGTTTAGGGCTATAAGTGAAAGGTATACGGCTACCCAGATAAGAGCTGTGGCATAAGCAAGGGAGCACTTGTGAAAGTTATCTACAACTGGCCTTGTCTAGTGACACCCTGCATGCAGCAATACTACTCCAGCTTTCACAAATCTACCAGTAACATGGCAGCAAATTCTAAAGCAGACAAGAAGCAAAAGCATCATGTTGATGTGCACCAGGTGCCCGCAGCCTCAGAATCTCAGGATGAGGCCTTAGTTCATATGGACACGCAACCAATAGTCACACACCTTTTGTCTTTATTTCTCCCCAAAATTGAGCAGCTTCAAACGGGAGTAGATTCCATCAACACAGAATTCAGGCTATTCTCACAGAGGCTACAACATGCGGAACACCGCATATCTGAGCATGAAGACCGTCATAGGGATTTGACCTCTAGAGTCACCAATATGCAGAAACAAAATACGCTGCTCCAAGCCCGCCTGGACAACCTGGAAAACAGGTAGAGGAGGAACAACCTTAGGGGTGGTTGGCCTCCCCGAATCAGTCTTAAGTGACTCTTTGCTGTAATTCACAGAGAAAACACTACCGAAACTCCTACATTTGAACAACATAGAGGAGCCATGTGTGGCAGAGAGAGCTCACCGTGTTGGCCAAGCAAGATCAGCAGACAATAGTCAAACGTCTCCAGGACATGTGCTTATTAAATACCTTAATTTCAAGGACAAAATCAAGCTGTTGAGAGCATACAGGCAACATGGCCCACCAGTTATTGAGGGAAAGAAGATACTCCTGTTTCAGGACTACTCTTTTGAAGTGTCTAGGAGTCGTAAAGAATTATCCCCGTATTGCCAACAATTACTGAAATAAGAACATTCTGTTGCACTCCTGTATCCGGCTAGATTGAGGCTACAAACGATCAGAGGACCCAAGTTCTTCGACAACCCGTCTCTTCTACAAAAAAGTCTTGAGAGTGAAGACAAGGACATTGTCCAAGCACAAGAGGGCCACGATCCAGATACTTGAACTGATTATACATAGCCAGACATACATAATGAGACTCTAAGTATCCAGGTTGTGTTAGAAGATGATGGCATTATTATAGTGAGATGCCTGCCTTCCTTGTACGTGTGTTTTGGTTGAGAATGTCCTTTCTTTAGTATTTCCTTTTTTTTTTTTTATTATTGCTCTTGCCCCTATTAAGTATTGTTAGTTCATACTCTTAGCTCAGGAGGTGCAGGTAGGGGTAGTTTAGTAGAAGGGATACTGTTATACCTTTAAATTTAGGATTAATGGAAAGGCAGAAATTAGAAAGGTTCGTAGTTACCTGGGGGTTTTCTTATTTGTCAGGGGGGGGGAGTGTTTGGGTGTAGAATCGCTAACTAGAGACTTGGTCCAGGTCTCTTCACAAATGTTGAAATTCTTGATGTTTATTTTGGTAATTATTTTTTTGATTTTTATTCTTTTATTTTTTTCTATTACTTGTCCTCATGTGATTGGAGATTCCAGTATTGACGCCTCAGGAGAGCTGGAGCACCACATCTATTTTTCACCTTCGCTACAAGAGTCTTGCTGAGGAAAAACACAGCTGAAAATGATAGAAGAGCTGCTAATAGTAAGATGTATTTTCACCATTTCACCCACCTCATTGCACACAGGTTTATACCAGATTGTATATTGGGGCCTGACCCACTTTCACATGAACACTTAAGACATGGCTAATCCACTGAATATTGTGACTTGGAATGTCAATAAAGCGCAAGGGTATCCTTAAAAACCTTAGAGTACAAATTACACATATAGCTATTTTAATAGAGACACATTTGAGTGTTGAGGAACATCAAAAACTCAAACAAGGGTGGGTTCATGAGGTGATTGCGTCATCATTTGGGAAAAAGAGAGCGAGAGGAGTAGCAGTACTTTTCAGGAAAGGTTTAGATTACAAAGTGCATTATTCAGATGTGGATACTAATGGTAGATATGTAATTCTGGAATTAGAAATAGAGGGGATCCGCTTCTTACTGGTAGGGGTATACGGTCCTTTACAGAATAAGGCCCAGTTCTGGCTTTTGCTGCAGAGAAAACTCCTCCAACATGCCAGTCTGCCCTTAGTGATAGGGGGAGACTATAACATTGCGCCACAAGTACCGCTAGACAGGTTTAGGAACCCGGAGAATCCACATAAAACTTCACAACCGCCACCGTATATGCGGCGGGACACACTAACTATAAATAAATTTTGACATACCCTTTCGGTGGTCGATGTGTGGAGGGAAAGGAATCCTGAAACAAAGGATTATACTTGTATTTCACCTTCCAAATGCTCTTTGTCGCGCATCGATTTCTTTCTGGTGTCGGCCTCATACAAAACTAGAGTTAAGTAGATCAATATTGGACCGGTCGCAATTTCGGAACATGCGCACGTCAAGTTAGTGTTAGAAGCACATAGTAGACAACGTAGGCAGAATAAGTGGGTCTTTCCCTGGCAGTTATATAGGGACCCGAATTTTCATAGATATTTGGTGGGTGAGTGGAATGCTTATCATGCCTTGAACACACTGCACCTAGACAAACCGATGTTGTTTTGGGAAACGGCCAAGGCAGTCATGAGGGGGGTAATCTCCAATTATGCAGCAGGGGTCCATAAAAAGTTTAAAGCTAAAGAGTCACTTCTTTTGAGGCAGCTCCTCAACAGTCAGAACAAATATCTTAGAAACCCCAATGAACACAATAGACAGGCATACAAATTAATTAAGGACCAAAGGGACACTTTCTTGCTGCATCAAGCACAAAGATCTATGGATAGAGTGATGGCGAAGTTTTAAAGATTTGGGAATAAATCGAGTAAGTTTCTAGCTGCAGTGACATGACTGAGTAGGCCGCCTAATTGTGTAATGGCTATTCAAGATGGTGCGGATATCCACTCAGATCAGCAGAAAATTCAAGATAGATTTTGTAGGTTTTATCAGGAGTTGTACAGTGGTTCATCAGTAAATGCAGAAGCTAGAGAGAAACTTTGGGATAGAATAAAACTGCCACAGCTCGATAGAGAACAGCTAGATATGCTCAATGCCCCCATTACCACACAATATGTGTCTGCTGTGATTAGGAACCTCCCTCTGAACAAGGTCCCAGGTCCGGATGGACTTCCCGGGGAGTTTTACAAGCTTTTGAACCCAGAAGTTTTGGAATCTTTGATGGTTTTATTTAACGCCATCTTGGGGAGTGAAATCCCTCCATTGAATAGCTTTGCAGAGGCTCACATCACCATTATACCCAAGACTGATAGGAACCCCTTGCTTCCTGAGTTGTACCGTCCAATCTCCCTCCTCAACAATGATTACAAATTTTTTACCAAAATTCTATTCATAGGTTGGGGAGGGTGATACCAAGTGTGATTCATCCGGACCAGACAGGTTTCATTACAGGGAGATCCTCAGTGTTAAATGTTAGAAAGGTACAATTGGTTATTTCGCATTTCTGGAGAGAGGGGCTGAATAGGGGAGGTCCGCGTCGGGCGCCGGCATGTCTGCTGGTGGTCGACGCGGAAAAGGCATTTGATAAGATAATTTGGGACCATCTTTATTTTACCTTGGTCAGATTTGGTGTGGGAGGAAGTTTCTTGGATACAGTCAAATATATATATGCGCAACCTAGGGCAGCTGTCATTGTCAATGGAGAATTATCCCCTACCTTTCTCCTAGGTAGGGGCACAAGACAGGGGTATCCGCTTTCACCTCTGTTATTTGACCTTGCTTTGGAGCCCTTGGCATACTTAATCCGTGAAGAAACGGAGGGGTTGGCAATTGGTAGGGTGCAGTTACACCTTTCTTTATATGCAGACAACATGATTCTTTTTGTGTCAGACCCGGTTGCTAATCTCCAGAAACTGATGACTATTATCACTGAATTTGGAGAGATCTTGGGATACACTGTGAATAGGGATAAGTCAGAGTTGATGTGGCTGACACCAGAAAATAGACCATGATTGACAAGGTTCCAATTTAGGATAGTTAGGGACCAATTTAAATATTTAGGGGTCAAATTGACTGTGAATCCTAATTTATGGTATGAAACCAATTATAGACTACTAATTAGAGAAATTTGTAATCAGATGTCCTTGTGGCGATCTCTCTCTCGATATTGCTTTCGGTTTCGGGTAGGGTAAACCTAATTAAAATGAGTGTGTTTCCGAGGCTCTTGTACCTATTCCAGATGCTACCCGTACTAATGGGTAGAAAGGATTTGGGACTTCTCAACTCTAAGATTTTAGACTTTGTTTGGGCAGGGAAAAAACATAGGTTAGGTACTGCTAAACTGACGGGCGGATTGAGACATGGAGGACTTAGTTTACCAAATTTCCAGTTATATAATTGGGTGGCTTTAGGTAAATTTACGTTGGATTGGCTTAGCGGGGCACACCATTATACCTGGAGAGAGTTGGAACAGGAATTAGTGGGACCATGGTCCTTGGCTACGCTCCCTCATCTGTCAGCTAAACAAGCTAATGCACAATGGAAGGACTTAATTATGTTTAGGGAACCCTTAAGGGCTTGGAGGAATATCTGTAAGAAGTTGAAAACCTCCAATGTCTACACTAAGTTTTTACCTCTCAGGGGAAACCCGGAATTTATAGCAGGATTTACTACTGTGCCTTTTAGTCTATGGGAAAAAAATGGGTTTGATTTATGTACAGCAGTTGTTGGAAGAGAATGGGAAGAGGGTAAAGTCCTTTCAAACTCTTAGAAGTATATATGATATCCCCTCCACCCATCATTTTGCTTACCTGCAGGTGAAACATTACGTTGCCTCATTGATTTCTGGGGGTCATATATCTGGAGATACGCTCCTAGTGGAGAATTTGGTAACGCTGTTCTCGCAGGGAATATACTCGATCTCCCCCATATACAGAAGGCTGATAGAAAGCACTAATCAAAAAAATATAACAGATATAGCGGGTTGGTGGTCGGAGAAACTAGTGGAAGAAGTATCACAGCATATAGTGATAGACAGTATTGAGTTAGTTAAGAAAGCAACCTTGGCGCAAGACATGAGGGATTCTCATTTTAAACTACTGCATAACTCCTACATAACACCCAGATTATACCAGAGATGGGTCCCACAAACAAATAATTTGTGTCCTAAATGTGGAATTCTTGACCCGGGGATACTGCACCTATTATGGCAATGTCTGAGACTTACAAAAATTTTGGAAGTCAATTGACCTTAGATAGTAAATTGGTGATTTTTTTGGAGCTGCCTGGGGAGGTAGGGCGATATGGAAGATTTGTTGGTACAGCTTTGTTAGTTGCGAGAAGAATGATCCTGGCTGCTCCCCCCACATTCCGAAAGTTTAAGGCAGGCCTTATTCACCACTTCACGATAGAGCTATATGACACCACAACAGACATTACCTCTCACACTACGGCTTTTATGAAGAAATGGGAGTGCCTGTTAGTTTCACTACCACAGGAGGTGACATCTCGTCTCCTGTTCCCGCTTAAAAACACTGACTTTTTTCTCCAAGCACAGTTGAGGGGTGAATAGCTCCTAGTTTCGGGACATTAGTCAGAAAGAATAAGATAAACACATAGTTGTGGTCATGGGTGGTGTAGAATGGGTGACAATCCATAAGAAGACTCAAAGGTGGGTGCTGCCGCTCTCTGAGGACTACAGTAACAGTAATTTTGTGGGGGGGTTTTAATTTTTTTTTATTTTTTCATTGTATTTTGAGTTAGTCTGAGTTAGTATATTTTCATGCTTCCGGACAGACTAGACATGGAGGTGAAAGTGTAACTTTAACGATTCTGAAGCAGAATTTATTTCTTCTATTGTGTGTGAATATTAGGAAAATGTAGAAAATGTATACTGACAACCTATATTGAAAATGTATGTACATCAGCTGACTTCTTCTTATTGAAAACAACTGGACATTGTGGAACTGTTCTCTTTTTCCGTTAATAGTTCCTTGTATGATATGTATGTGTCAGTATGAAGAAATAAAGAATTTAAAAAAACAAACAAATGTGCTTCATTCTCTTGGTAATCTTTGTTGAAGGAATGCACATGATACATGCGCAGCCACCAATCAGCAGTTAGTTTCTAGAAGTGCATTGCTGCTCCTAAGCCTATTTAAGTATGCTTTTCAATAAGGAAATAAAGAGAATAAAGCAAATTAGATACTAGAAATTTAATGGAAAGTTACTTAAAATTATATACTCTAAGTGAAGCATGAAAGAAAAAATGTGTTGGTTTCATGTCCCTTTAAGCAATGTGATATTTTAGCTCCCTTTTTTTTTCTCTTCTTCTTTCTTCCACTCTTACCTTAACCTGACGTTCTTAGAAAATGGCTGAAATGGGAGCAAAATGCTGGCTTGTTATTGTGGTATTTGTAAGGTGATAAAAACTGGATATGATTTTTTCCAATTGTTTTGAGTATTTATTTTCTTTGTTGATTGTTTGGAAAATAAATAATTGAATGAAAACAGAAAGCTTGGACAGGCTGGAAGCTTTTTTTTTTTTTTTTAAACTGAGGCTTGCATCATGTTTTGAATTAGATTATATATCTGGCATATAAATGTTGTTTCTAAAACTTGAATCTCCACTTGTCTAGATGCGGCTGTGCGCGCTCAGTGTGTCCTTCCTTTTCATCTCTGAGCACTCTGCTGCGTCAGGTCACGTAGCTGAGTGCACAGAGATGAAATATTTGATCTTCAGAAGTGATGCGACGCGGAGCGAAGCAGATGCTTCGCCTCGCACCGCATCGCTTGCAGTGTGTCACAGCCTTAAGATTTAGGGGTGTGAATGTGGGATTTGGCTCTTTTTGGAACCGCCTTTATTCTTGTGAAAATTCAACACACCAGGATCTGATCTGAATCCCGTAGGCAGCCACCTTCTTCCGCATTCGGATCTTAAAAGATTACTGTAAAAAATTTTTTAGTGTGTAATATAATTATAAAAAAAGATTTCTCTATATCAAACTAATAAACTTACTGCAAATGTTGAACGATCCGTTTATAATATAAAAAACGTTTTTATATTTTTAATAATGATGTCATAAAAGACAGCCCACTAATATGGGCTGTGCAATCCTTCATTGCTTCCTCCAATCGGCGGCCGTTTTGTTGCATATCATTATAACATTTTCTCATCGTCTTGCGCATGCGCACTTCATTTGTTTTGATTGTGCATGCGCTTTTCTTCATCTGAAGCCAATATTCAACACAGACATCCAGCGAGTGACGTCTTCAATGATGTTGCGCAAGTTTGCGCATGAGCATCACAGCTAAGTGCCGCCATATTCCAACCTGGGTTGTCAGTCCGGATTGTACAACTGGAAACAGTACCCAGGGAGTTGGTTTGGAAATAGTTAAAAAATTAAAACAAGATTGCAGCGAAATGGTAACGATTTGAAAACAATAGTACATTGAAAACGGTATTGTTTCAAAACGTTAATTTAATTTATGCAAAGTTGTTTTGTTATTTTTAGTTCAGTGTCCCTTTAATAAAGGATCCAAATCCACACCCCTACTAAGTTCTGTGCAAATCCAGATTCTAGTGTGTTCACTTTCACAACAAGAAATCAAACAAAACTGCCAAATGCACAAGCCTACTGACTAGCATACTCATCCGTTTTCTTCTCAATGCCCCAATGTAGCACTGCAGAAGACAATGGTCGCTATTCCAATGTTTTTGTACACTTTGATTGGATAAACTTTTTATGTAGTTTTTTTACAGCAGTTTCCTCACACCTATTTGGGAGCAAAATATATAAAGCAAATGTGAAAGAAAAATATAGGGATAAATGACAATACTTCAGAAAAGTTTATCAAATTATTGTTTTTTTTCTACTATTAAATTCTATGAGGATTTTTTATTATTAATAATTTAATACGTTTTTCTGATGCCCCATCGTGGCTAATTATTGAAAATGACTGCCTAAAGTGTTTGATTATAACCGTTCACTGCCGAGCCATTTTTACACCCATGTGCTAGAGGTGTTTTTAGTTTGGTTGTTAAAAATCTAAAAATCTAAAAACATTTCCTATGAGATACCAACATAAATATAACCTGATTTTTTTTAAGCAGACCAAGCGTTTTTAGAAAAAATTTTTAGCTTTCAGAAATATCATAATATGGTAAAACGCCACCATATAAAAGGCAAAAAAACTAACAAAACCCATTTATGTGTCATTTTCTTAGTGTTTTTAGGTTTGGATTTTGCATCTGCAAAAGTATGGACCCAGTGCCTAAGATGTGGCTGAAAAATACACCAACCAACACACTGGTTAAGACCCAGGACATGACTCTGGTAGAAACTGTGGTAATACACAGTAAGGGGGTAAGTACAGTTAGGGGAGTCACTTCCTGTAGACTGTCTCACTCCTGCATCCTCAATACAGTAAGGATCCAGAAGGCTTTAATGAAGATAGGAAAACATTAATTAATGGAAGAGTGGACAAACTTCAGTCTAAGGTCCAGTAACAGTTCTGACTGGAAGATACAGCATAATGTAGGCAGAGTGATCCATGTTCAGGCAAGTTTCAGGTAACAGTATTTGCAGCAAGGTACAGATACACATAGGAAAAATAAAATGTCATCTTTTTGTATAGAAAAATGTCTAACAGTTGTCAGATACCATCTGGTCAAGAATTTAAAGCTAAAGGAACGCTGAACCCAATTTTCTTCTTTCATGATTCAGATAAAGCATGCAATTTTAAGCAACTTTCTAATTTACTCCTATTATCAATTTTTCTTTATTCTCTTGCTTTCTTTATTTGAAAAAGAAGGCATCTAAGCTAAGAAACCAGCACATTTTTGGTTCAGAACCATGTTTATTGGTGCAGTCCAATCAGCAAGGACAACCCAGGTTGTTCATCAAAAATGGGCCGGCATCTAAACTTACATTCTTGATTTTCAAATAAACATATCAAGAGAATGCAGAAAAAATTGATAATAGGAGTAAATTAGAAAGTTGCTTAAAATTGCATGCTCTATCTGAATAGATTAAAGAAAAAAATTGGGTTCAGTGTCCCTTTAAAGGGACATAAACCCCAATATTTTTTCCCATAATTTAGATAGAACATACTATTTTAAACAACTTTCTAATTTACTGATATTATCAAATTTTCTTCATTTTTTTGTTATCCTTTGTTGAAAAGCGGAAATGTAAGCTCAAGAGTGTGCACGTGTCTGCAGCACTATATAGCAGCAGTTTTCCGACAATGATATACAATAGCAGGAGCACTAGATGGCAGCACTATTTACTGTCATGTAGTGCTTCAGGCATGAGCCCGCTACCTACCTAGGTATCTCTTCAACAAAGAATAGCATGAGAATGAAATCAATTTACTAAAAGATGTCAATCGGAAACTTTTTAAAAATGTTCGGTTTAATGTCCCTTTAAATTTGAGTAACTGCGCTGACACCGAGGATCTATGGGTTCTGTAAAAAGTCCCTTTCCACTAGAGGCTTCAAGGAGCTAGCAATTTTTTTTGAGCCCATCTTTCTGTCATTAATTTAGTTGGATTTTTTTCTTTCTTTTAGATAAAGGTTGTGTGATGAAGAAAGAATCCTGCATGTTATTAAAAAATATGTCTGTATTATTTGAAGTTTAAAATATTGTAGGGTAAAAAAACATGTATTTAGTAATATGAATATGTTAGGCTGGACACAGTAGACCCTCCCGATAGATTAATAAGGCCCTAGCTAGAATAACCTTAAAAGTACTGTACAGTAAAAACCTTGTAATTGCAACATTTTCTACAGTGTTCCAATATATTAACATATCAGTAGAGTCTGAGCATTATTAGAACAGATTAACATCTTGTTTGCTGCAATATTTTTCAGTGGTCAAACTACACCCACTGCTTTTCTTATTTGGAAGTGCTAATCCAGACTTGAGCCTGCAGAAGACAGGATTCACCACTATCTTTATGTTAACAAAATCTCCATTGTTTGGCTTCAAGAAAAAATTATAAGGTAGCATAAGTAAATGAGATACAGATGTGAGGCAAAGTTAGTCATATAAAAAACCTACTATGTGCTTTTTCAGGACTGGGAAATCCTAAATTTTCAGACGTATTGGAAAAGGGGGTTAAAGGGATATAAAGCCCAAAATGTATTTTATTTATTTATGATTCATACAGAGCACATGGTTTTAAACAACTTCCCAATTTAATTCTATTATCTTGCTGTACTTTATTTAAAGGGACATTCCAGACAAAACTGGAATCCACACGGATGCATTTCAGCTTTGAATAGAAATATTTTTGTCAAAATGTTTCTAATAAAACCTATAGCTGTTTCAAATGTGTATTTAAGTATGCACCATGCACCAGCATTTTAAACACAGCACTTACTCTGAGAGCATAGGGTGCTTGTACCATCTGCTAATGACTCAAATTGTTAATTGCTGACATGATAAAAAAAAAGCCCCACTGGTGCTCTGAGCAGCTGCAGTATTTAAAATGCTGGTGCACTGAGAATATCTAGTTATGCTTCACATGCACATGCAGAGAAAAATGTTAACACTAAAACAGTTATAACTTTATAAGTTTTTTGCCAGTGCATATATATTGCAATTATGTTTCTATGCAAATATATAATTCATCTATGTGCATTTGAATTATTTTAACTAGAGTGTCCCTTTAAAAAATACCTAGGCTCAGGAGCAGCAAACCATACTGGGAGCTAGCTGCTGATTGGTGGTTGCTCATATATAACTCTTTTTATTGGCTTACCTGATGTTGCAAAATTGTTATACCATGCACAATTAAGCACTTTATATTAGTCTCAAAGTGTTTACTGTCCCTTTAAGGTCCAATCGCTACGCTCCTTTCCTAGTTGAGAAACCAACACTGCCCCCTAACTGTTAGACAGCTTCCAACTTTTTCTTTCTATAAATAAGTATGGCACTTTTTTTTTATTTCAAGATGTCAGTGTGATGTCTCTAGTTACATTTACTAAGCAATCTCTCCAGCTTCACCAGTCTCACAAGCCTCTCCCACATAAACCGATTTTTGTTCCTGTGTAGCTGATTCACTAAGGAACATAGAGATGAGTGAGCTCTAGTGAATCAGCTGCATTGAATAGCACTAAAATCTGATCCTCGGGAGGGATTCAGGGGAGGCTGATGGAGCGGGAATAGTTGGAAAGACCTTTTAGTATTTTTTTCTCCATTTCTTATTGATTAAACTCTTGCATAGGCCGCACAAATCCTCTTTATGTCCTTCTGTGAAGCATAACTAGATATTCTCAGTGCACCAGCTTTTTAAATAAAGCCCCATTCAAATATTTTTGTCTGACACAAGAAAAAAAACTCTTTTGGAAAGTACTGGATTTAGGGTTGCCACCGCGGATATGTTTTCCTGGCCACTTATGAGTTACACATGTTGCTGGGTGTGCAGGGAGGAACATGAATAGTGCTACCCAGGGTCACTATGTGTATGCTGTCCAGTTGCACACCCTGCAGTATGTCTTACTTATAAGTGTCCAGGAAAACATGGCCGAGGTGGCAACCCTAACTGGATTGCCATCTTTGGCCTAGTTTCCATTGATGTGGTTAATTGTAGAAAAGAGATTTTTGTTATGTTACCACTAGTTTCCAAACTTTACCACCTTAAAGGGACACTGAACCCAAATTTTTTCTTTCATGATTCAGATAGAGCATGCAATTATGCAACTTTCTAATTTACTCCTATTATCAATTTTTCTTTGTTCTCTTAGTATCTCTTTTTTGAAAAAGCAGGAATGTAAGCAAAGGAGCTGGCCGATTTTTGGTTCAGCACCATAGATAGTGCTTGCTGATTGGTGGCTACATTTAGCCACCAATCAGTAAGCACTACCCAACTGCTTAACCAAAGATGGGCTGGCTTGTAAGCTTTACATTCCTGCTTTTTCAAATAAAGATAACAAGAGTACGAAGATAATTTGATAATAGGAGTGATTTAGAAAAAAAAATTGGGTTCAGTATCCCTTTAATGAAAACTAGGCCTTTTTCTGCAGCCCCTTTAGGAAATGTTTGACTTTCCAAGTAGACTACAGCTGATTGTTAAAGGGATATTAAACTCATTTTTTTCTTTCATGATTCAGATAGAACATGCAACTTTAAGCAACTTTCTTATTTACTCCTGTTATCAAATTTTCATCATTCTCTTGGTATCTTTATTTGAAAAAGCAGGATTGTAAGCTTAGGAGCCAGCCCATTTTTGGTTCAGAACCCTGGGTAGCGCTTTCTGATTGGTGGCTACATTTAGCCACTAATCAGCAAGCGCTACCTAGGTGCTAAACCAAAAATAGGCCGGCTCCTAAGCTTACATTCCTGCTTTTCAAATAAAGATACAAAAATAACAAAGACAATTTGATAATAGGAGTAAATTAGAAAGTTGCTTAAAATTGCCTGCTCTATCTGAATCATGAAAGAAAAAAATTGGGTTTCATATCCCTTTTAATGTTAGCTTCATAGAATATGTTGTATAAAATAATAACAAAGATTTATTTTTAAATTCATTCATGAATACAAAGAGATGACATATACCATCCAGCTTGCATCAAAAGCCGTCCCATCTGGGAATGTTTCTGTGTGAGGTTTAGCTAGTCAACTTACTTCATATCTCCTTGCTTTAGGGACAATTACATAATGCCCATCTGTGAATTTTAGAATTTGAGAGGAGTTTTGTAGTGTGTTCAAATCTCATACTGTGGTGATTCATCCTGATTTGGACTGATAGATATGTTTCTTTCTTGTTCAGTTACTTTGGGTAAAACCACACTAGATGATCTGAATTTAAACCATATGTGCAATAGAATGTCTTGCACTATTTCTAATACACACTAGGTGGCACTCTGGTTGTTTTTGTTCCCCCACACTCAAAAATCTTTAACAAGTTTTCTTGCTAAACTATGTTGCAAAATGTCTCAAACTAGATCACACTTTTTTAATATATATATTATAGTGAATTTACCAAAACCTAGTACAGTACAGTGGATTAAAGTAGCCTTGTTATTTACTACTGGAAGCATAATGGCATATTCAATAATACACATGGCTTTTTAAAATATGATATTCATATGACATTTGGATATTTAATTGGCATGTGGCAGGCAAACTAGAATTTAAACAAAATATAATTTAATAATCTCTATCTCTCTTCATACACACACACACACACATACAGTATATACATATATATATATATATATATATATATATATATATATATATATATATATACATAATTTTTCACTCTGTATTTTAACTCTTTAAGTAAAGTATTATACAGTAAAATGCATTATTTCATAGTATTTTCAGTAAGAGATTCTCCCTTATTTGTTTTGCTACCGTATATATTTTCAGCTTTCTAGCTAGTATTTCTTACAAAATTTTTCATGCAGAAAAAAACAATTATTATGTAATGATTTCATTAATGTAAAGAAATCCTAAAGTTTACAAAGCGTTTGTAGTTCCAGGGCACTGTATTAAAAACAGCAGCGAGTGGCCGGTCACACAGCTAGCAGTTCAAATGAAATGTTTGACATTTCCTGCAGTAGGTTTCCTGTATCTGTTTTTTCTGGATATGAAAAGATATTTTTAATGCAGAATAATACAGAAGGACACAGCTTGGGTGGCCACGTCTCAGTCACTGCACGTGTGTCTATCCCTGTTTATTAGAGCCAAACTTGAAATAATGCTGAACTGTTTTACTTATTTGCTTATTCTTAAAATTAACAATTCACAGGCGGTAATCTAAAGAAAATACCCTTTTATGATTCATAAAATAGGCCATCCATTTTTACTGGGTAATGTACTTATTAAAATAATTAGGAGAGAGGCCTTTTTATAATGCTTGCTGGTTTTATTTAGGTATTAGCATTATTTTCACTCATGCTGTGAATTTACTTAAAATGATCCATTATATGTTTGTTTCATATTTAATATATGGAGACAAGTTGTAGAACAATTATTTGGTCTAATCATAGGCTGACCATATTGCCGCTTTAAGAAGGAACACATATGAAAAATACATATGTGAGGGTTCTTATACAAAACCATTTCTTTAAACAGCCCTGAAACAGCCCTGACATGTATTTTTCATATGTGTCCCATATGTGTCCCTTTTTAAAGCAGCAATATGGTCAGCCTATCTAATCACAATAGAGAAGAAGAAAGGTGAGGTTAGCTGGCTAGCAATATCCTCTCTATTACACATTGTCCAAACATATACAAATGACAGTCTATCTATTTTGAACTGCCTTAGCCACTGGAAAATCCCCCCGTGAACCCACCAATTCCCCCTCCCCCCCCAAAAAAAATCTATTTTAGCTTATATTTGCATTGTATATTTTTAAAGGACCTGTAAATACTGTAGATTTGCACACAAAAAATGCAATAGCACTTAGTCTGAACTTTAAATGAGTAGTAGTTTTTTTGTGTGACAAATTTCAAAGTTATGTCTATTTCCACACACCCCTGTATCATGTGACATCCATCAGCCAATCACAAATTTTTATACATATATTCTGTGAATTCTTGCACATGCTCAGTAGTAATTGGTGCCTCAGAAAATGTAAATATAAAGACTGTGCACATTTTGTTAATTGAAGTAAATTACAAAAGTTTAAAATTGCATGCTCTATCTGAATCATGAAAGCTTGACTTGAGTGTCCCTTTAACCATTAGAGGCCAGGAACGCACAGCAGGGTCAAGCAACCCTGCTAGACAACGAGGGATCATTGGTTTGTAATAAAATAAATATTTGTAGAACATAGGTGTGCTTGAATGCATTGTGACATATGTTGCATGATACGCCTTTGACATTTGTTACCACTAGCATGACTTAAAGGGACAGTCTAGTCCAAAATAAACTTTCATGATTCAGATAGAGAATGTAATTTTAAGCAATTTTCCAATTTACTTTTATCACCAATTTTTCTTTGTTCTCTTTGACCTAGATTTGGAGTTTGGCGTTAGCCGTGAAAACCAGCGTTAGAGGCTCCTAACGCTGGTTTTAGGCTACCGCCGGTATTTGGAGTCACTCAAAATAGGGTCTAACGCTCACTTTTCAGCCGCGACTTTTCCATACCGCAGATCCTCTTACGTAAATTGCGTATCCTATCTTTTCAATGGGATCTTTCTAACTCCGGTATTTAGAGTCATTTCTGAAGTGAGCGTTAGACATCTAACGACAAAACTCCAGCCGCAGGAAAAAAGTCAGTAGTTCTTTCTGGGCTAACACCGGTTCATAAAGCTCTTAACTACTGTGCTCTAAAGTACACTAACACCCATAAACTACCTATGTACCCCTAAACCGAGGTCCCCCCACATCGCTGACACTCGAATAATTTTTTTTAACCCCTAATCTGCCGACCGCCACCTACGTTATACTTATGTACCCCTAATCTGCTGCCCCTAACACCGCCGACCCCTGTATTATATTTATTAACCCCTAATCTGCCCCCCACAACGTCGCCGCCAGCTACCTACAATAATTAACCCCTAATCTGCCGACCGCAAAGTGCCGCCACCTACATTATAGCTATGTACCCCTAATCTGCTGCCCCTAACACCGCCGACCCCTATATTATATTTATTAACCCCTAATCTGCCCCCCTCAACGTCGCCTCCACCTGCCTACACTTATTAACCCCTAATCTGCCGAGCGGACCGCACCGCTACTATAATAAAGTTATTAACCCCTAATCCGCCTCACTAACCCTATAATAAATAGTATTAACCCCTAATCTGCCCTTCCTAACATCGCCGACACCTAACTTCAATTATTAACCCCTAATCTGCCGACCGGAGCTCACCGATATTCTAATAAATGTATTAACCCCTAAAGCTAAGTCTAACCCTAACACTAACACCCCCCTAAGTTAAATATAATTTAAATCTAACGAAATTAATTAACTCTTATTAAATAAATTATTCCTATTTAAAGCTAAATACTTACCTGTAAAATAAACCCTAATATAGCTACAATATAAATTATAATTATATTGTAGCTATTTTAGGATTAATATTTATTTTACAGGTAACTTTGTAATTATTTTAACCAGGTACAATAGCTATTAAATAGTTAAGAACTATTTAATAGTTACCTAGTTAAAATAATAACAAAATTACCTGTAAAATAAATCCTAACCTAAGTTACAATTAAACCTAACACTACACTATCAATAAATTAATTAAATACAATTCCTACAAATAAATACAATTAAATAAACTAGCTAAAGTACAAAAAATAAAAAAGAACTAAGTTACAAAAAATAAAAAAATATTTACAAACATAAGAAAAATATTACAATTTTAAACTAATTACACCTACTCTAAGCCCCCTAATAAAATAACAAAGACCCCCAAAATAACAAAATGCCCTACTTTATGGCATGCCCCAAGAAATTCAGCTCTTTTGCCTGTAAAAAAAACATACAATACCCCCCGCAACATTACAACCCACCACCCACATACCCCTAATCTAACCCAAACCCCCCTTAAATAAACCTAACACTAAGCCCCTGAAGATCTTCCTACCTTGTCTTCACCCTACCAGGTTCACCGATCCGTCCTGAAGAGCTCCTCCGATGTCCTAATCCAAGCCCAAGCGGGGGGCTGAAGAGGTCCATGATCCGGATGAAGTCTTCATCCAAGCGGGAGCTGAAGAGGTCCATGATCCGGCTGAAGTCTTCATCCAAGCGGGAGCTGAAGAGGTCCATGATCCGGATGAAGTCTTCTATCAATGGCATCTTCAATCTTCTTTCTTCCGGATCCATCTTGCAGACCTCCGACGCGGAACATCCTCTTCTCCCGACGCCTACTAGCCGAATGACGGTTCCTTTAAGGGACGTCATCCAAGATGGCGTCCCTCGAATTCCGATTGGCTGATAGGATTCTATCAGCCAATCAGAATTAAGGTAGGAATATTCTGATTGGCTGATGGAATCAGCCAATCAGAATCAAGATCAATCCGATTGGCTGATCCAATCAGCCAATCAGATTGAGCTCGCATTCTATTGGCTGATCGGAACAGCCAATAGAATGCAAGCTCAATCTGATTGGCTGATCGAATCAGCCAATCGGATTGAACTTGATTCTGATTGGCTGATTCCATCAGCCAATCAGAATATTCCTACCTTAATTCCGATTGGCTGATAGAATCCTATCAGCCAATCGGAATTCGAGGGACGCCATCTTGGATGACGTCCCTTAAAGGAACCGTCATTTGGCTAGTAGGCGTCGGGAGAAGAGGATGTTCTGCGTCGGAGGTCTGCAAGATGGATCCGGAAGAAAGAAGATTGAAGATGCCGTTGATAGAAGACTTCAGCCGGATCATGGACCTCTTCAGCTCCCGCTTGGATGAAGACTTCAGCCAGATCATGGACCTCTTCAGCCCCCCCTTGGGCTTGGATTAGGACATCGGAGGAGCTCTTCAGGACGGATCGGTGAACCTGGTAGGGTGAAGACAAGGTAGGAAGATCTTCAGGGGCTTAGTGTTAGGTTTATTTAAGGGGGGTTTGGGTTAGATTAGGGGTATGTGGGTGGTGGGTTGTAATGTTGGGGGGGTATTGTATGTTTTTTTTTACAGGCAAAAGAGCTGAATTTCTTGGGGCATGCCCCGCAAAGGGCCCTGTTCAGGGCTGGTAAGGTAAAAGAGCTTTGAAATGTAGTAATTTAGAATAGGGTAGGGCATTTTGTTATTTTGGGGGTCTTTGTTATTTTATTAGGGGGCTTAGAGTAGGTGTAATTAGTTTAAAATTGTTGTAATATTTTTCTTATGTTTGTAAATATTTTTTTATTTTTTGTAACTTAGTTCTTTTTTATTTTTTGTACTTTAGCTAGTTTATTTAATTGTATTTATTTGTAGGACTTGTATTTCATTAATTTATTGATAGTGTAGTGTTAGGTTAATTGTAGGTAATTGTAGGTAGTTTATTTAATTAATTTATTGATAGTGTAGTGTTAGGTTTAATTGTAACTTAGGTTAGGATTTATTTTACAGGTAAATTTGTAATTATTTTAACTATTTTAGCTATTAAATAGTTCTTAACTATTTAATAGCTATTGTACCTGGTTAAAATAAATACAAAGTTACCTGTAAAATAAATATAAATCCTAAAATAGCTATAATATAATTATAATTTATATTGTAGCTATATTAGGATTTATTTTACAGGTAAGTATTTATCTTTAAATAGGAATAATTTATTTAATAAGAGTTAATTAATTTCGTTAGATGTAAATTATATTTAACTTAGGGGGGTGTTAGTGTTAGGGTTAGACTTAGCTTTAGGGGTTAATACATTTATTAGAATAGCGGTGAGCTCCGGTCGGCAGATTAGGGGTTAATAATTGAAGTTAGGTGTCGGCGATGTTAGGGAGGGCAGATTAGGGGTTAATATTATTTATTATAGGGTTAGTGAGGCGGATTAGGGGTTAATAACTTTATTATAGTAGCGCTCAGGTCCGGTCGGCAGATTAGGGGTTAATAAGTGTAGGCAGGTGGAGGCGACGTTGTGGGGGGCAGATTAGGGGTTAATAAATATAATATAGGGGTCGGCGATGTTAGGGCAGCAGATTAGGGGTACATAGGGATAATGTAAGTAGCGGCGGTTTACGGAGCGGCAGATTAGGGGTTAATAATAATATACAGGGGTCAGCGATAGCGGGGGCGGAAGATTAGGGGTTAATAAGTGTAAGGTTAGGGGTGTTTAGACTCGGGGTACATGTTAGAGTGTTAGGTGCAGACGTAGGAAGGGTTACCGCATAGCAAACAATGGGGCTCCGTTAGGAGCTGAACGCGGCTTTTTTGCAGGTGTTAGGTTTTTTTTCAGCTCAAACAGCCCCATTGTTTCCTATGGGAGAATCGTGCACGAGCACGTTTTTGAGGCTGGCCGCTTGCGTAAGCAACTCTGGTATCGAGAGTTGAAGCTGCGTTAAAAATGCTCTACGCTCCTTTTTTGGAGCCTAACGCAGCCTTTATGTGGACTCTCAATACCAGAGTTATTTTTATGGTGCGGCCAGAAAAAAGCCGGCGTTAGTTTTTCGGGTCGTTACCGACAAAACTCCAAATCTAGCCGTTTGTATTCTTAGTTGAAAGCTAAACCTAGGAGGTTCATATGCTAATTTCTAAGCCCTTGAAGACCGCCTCTTCTCTCAGGGCATTTTGACGGTTTTTCACCACTAGAGGGTGTTAGTTCACGTGTGTCATATAGATAACACTGTGCTCATGTACGTGGAGTTCCAGTGAGCCAGCTCTGATTGGCTAAAATGGATGTCTGTCAAAAGAACTGAAATAAGGGGGCAGTTTGCAGCAGCTTAGATACAAGATAATCACAGAGGTAAAAAGTATATTTATAAAACTGTGTTGGTTATGCAAAACTAGGGAATGGATAATAAAGGGATTATCTATCTTTTTAAACAATAAAAATTCTGGTGTAGACTGTCCCTTTAAGTGATAACTTCATACCTGTACTGCTTTAATATTGCACTTTTCATTCCTAGGTGTTAAGTAATTACAACCGGTTATTTACCAGAATTTTTTAAGTTTCTACAATGCAAGCTGTTCAGAAGATTAAATGGTGAGATTTTGGTATTGAATGAATGTGCCAGATTGTGTGCTAGAAACTGTAGTGTATTAGAATGCACTGTTATCGACCTGATTGACTTCCGTTGGAGGAGGAGGAGCTCTCACGCACGCTGTCCTAGTATCAGCGGCTTAGAGGGATGCAGTAAGATCTTGTAACCCTCACCTCCGAACGAGCTTGCCCACGGCCATACCCACGCCGGCTTTTTGGGCCCAACACTGTTGCATAGAGAACACTGCAGCATTCGGCGGCGGAAGTTCTAAATTGGCAATGCCATTGCTGCCCGTGCTCAGTAGTAAGACCTTTGGAATCGCTTGTAAGACCGAGGACTAGTTTTAACCGTATGTGGAACTTTTACCTTACAGCCTCTTACCTTGTGTGGAACAGCTGGAACAGATACCGGGGCAGACGCCGAGGAGAAAAGAGTTCCCGCGCCCTCCTGGTAGGGCGAAGCGGGTCGGAGCGGCTAGCTCTTGCGGAGGTATCCATAGATCTGTGACAAAACATCCGCGGAGGGATTTTTGTGAAACCACCTTTCCTCTGTTGGCTCTTCACCGGAGATACTGCAAAGTGATGTCAGTATACACGAACACAGTGTGGTAGAATGTGAGGCTGTGGAGAGTGCTGAATTGGAACGTAGGGGGATCTGTTCTCCCAGTCCTGGGTACGAGGTGCATCTGGAGCCTGGTAAAGTAAAAAGTAAACTGTGATACATACAAGCTGGTTACCGGCCTAGCGATTCCTATGACCACTGGTATGCAATTTTTTATCTAAGTGGGACTTCTGTTTTTCTTTTTTTTTTATTGTTACTTTTTTGTCGGGGGATATATTTGGCTGTAACTTGAGCCCCAAGAAATAAAAGGAGTATAAGGGGACTTGTAAAAGGACTTTCCCTTACATAATATATACAAAACATAAAGAAAGGAATAAAAGGATAAAGGAGAGACCTTGCAAGTATTTGTATGTGTACTTATAATAAGAAGAAGGGAGTATAACTGAGATTCAACGGACTAACAAGTTCTTTCTCTTTTTTTTCTATCATGGAAGTGACACTGGACTCTAAATACTATTGAGAATATTTGTATAGAAGAAGCTGTAATTATGATCGACAATTTGCTGGGAGTATCTTGTGGACTGTGCTAAGTTCATCTGTTACCTGATTTATATTATATCATTGAAGTAGGCTAAAATAGCTTGGAATCAAAAGGGGGGAAAAAAAAAAGGAAAAAGAGAAGGAGAAAGAGAGAAAGAAAAGGGGGAGCTATCTGTGGGGAAGGGAAAGAAGAAAGAAGGAAGGGAAAAAGGAAGAAAAGGACTCTAGCTGGTTTTCAGGATTTGTATTGTTGTGTTAACAGCTTCCATATTTGTTTGCATAGTACAGTGGTTCGTATACTGGGTAAAGGTAGCCACATACTTGTTTCTCTATATGGAATAACTGTATAGGGTTGTTTTTCACACCTTTATAGTTAGTTTCTTTTTTCTCTTTCCTCTTAGTGAAGGAAAAATTTTGGATAGATTCCATTTTCTCTTTGGGATCTAAATAATCACAAATAATCACAAATTGCACTATCTGAAAATACACATATGGTCACTTAATTAGGTGCCCCTGTAACCTATACACACACTTTAATTAAGGAATAAAAAAAAAACAAAAAAAAACAACTTTGTCTTACACCTTAAAACACATTTAAAAATTATTTGATCACAACTTATTTTTACACTATTTTTCGCAGCACTTCTGTACTTTTGCTTATGGAAAAATACTTCACGCAGGTTAATCAACCCCACACAAAAATGCCCGCTAAACCCAAAGATAAAAAGAGCAAGGTTTTAGATATGAGCTCCAGCTCTTCTGAATCCCCAGGTATTAGTACTGATAATCAATCCTTAGTACTTCAACTTAGTAACCTCTTTTCGCCTCAATTTGAAATGATTAAAAAAGAGCTAACTACTATTTCTACTGAGCTCAATACTCTCAATTCAGAGGTGAAACAATTCGCCACTAGAATGGCAGAGGCGGAAAGTAGGATTTCTGATTTGGAAGACTTAATAAATAAACAGGAATCTATGTTAGCCAAACAACAGTCTAAGATTCAAAGTATTGAATTGCGCCTAGAAGAGCAAGAAGATCGCTCTAGACGCAATAACATCAGAATTGTAGGAATCCCTGAAACAGCAGAATATAATAATTTGATTGAGTTCACTTCTTTAACTTTACCCCAAGCTCTAGGGTTCCCCACACAATCGCTACCCTTATCTGTAGAGAGAGCCCATAGATTAGGAGTTAAGAGATACTCTGAGAATGGTATAAGTAAAGACAGGGTATGTATATTCAAACTTTTGAGATTCCAAGATAAAGTTGAAATGTTGAGGTTATACAGGAAACTTGAATCATTCAGTATACATGATAAGAAGATACTCCTATTTCAAGACTTTTTTTATGAGACAGTACAAAAAAGAAAAGTTATGTCTCCCCTCTGTACAGTAATGATTAAAAAAGGAATGAATGCACGATTGATTTATCCTGCTAAGATTATAGTAGATGACAATGGTATTAAGAAAGTTTTTTCTGAGGCAGATAAAGTTAAAGAATGTATCAATGCCAAAGAGGGATAATTAAAAACCAGTCAGGAAGTAACCTGTTAAGTTAGACGGAGCTATTATGTAATGCGAATGTTCTCGATACTGTTGTTATATGCCTTTTTGCATCCTCCTTTGTTCTTTTGTGTTTTTTCAATTGGTTCTCTCCCTTTTTTTTTTTTTTTTTCTCCCCTCTTCTCTCCCTGGCTCTCTCTCCTACCCTGCCCTGGTCTCCTCCCCGATTTTTATCTATAAGTCAGACCTGAAACTAGGTATGCAACGTGGGATCTTTTTTTTTTAAAGTTTTTAGCTAATTGGTTTAAATGACTAACTCTATTGGGAATCTAAAGATTCTTTCTTGGAATGTGGGTGGCATAATTAACCCTGCTAAACGGAAACTTATAATTAAAATTTAGGATCTCAGAACCCAAGTATTGTATTTTTACAAGAAACTCACTTAAGAAGTTCAGAGATTCCTAAGTTACGTGCTAGATGGGTTGGGGAAGTGATTGCAACGCCATGTATCGCTAGGAAATCCGGAGTAGCTTTAATGTTTAGTAAAAGTTTAACATATCAAATAGTTCAGAGAGAATTAGATTTAGAGGCAAGATTTATGATTGTACAAATATTAATTAATGGCATTAAATTGGTTCTATGCAACATCTATGCACCAAATTCCTTCTCTAAATTATTTTGGGAAAAATTGAAGGCTAAACTCCTGCGATTTGCAGCAGATAAAATGATAATAGGAGGAGACTTTAATCTCTCACTTTGCCCAGTGATTGACAGACTTTCAAAAATAAATTTGGCAATGTACAATAAACAAGCTAAGTACATGAGAAAGTTCTGTCATCAATTAAAACTTAATGATATATGGAGACTTTATAACCCCGATCAGCGCATATTCACATGTGAATCTAAAACATTTAAGACATTTTCCAGGATTGACTTTATCTTAGTCACTGAATCTTTATCTGTGCACAAAATGGAGGCTGAAATTGGGGATATTATTGTTTCAGACCATGCGATTGTCTCACTGTCATTTCATTCAGATATAAATTTGTCAAAGGGTAATTTCAACTTTGTCTTTCCACGATATATGTATAAAAATATAAAATTTACTCTATGGTTAAAACAGAAATGGAAAGATTACTGTACAAACAATATCTCTTATCTTCAGAACATTGAAATTTTTTGGGAAGCTTCAAAGGCTTTCTTAAGGGGTGAAATAAAGGCTTATATGTGTAAAATGAAAAGGAAGGAGTGTAAGAGAGAAGTGCAATTGGCTAAACAAGTTAGAAATAGTTACAAGGACTATATAATGGACCCTTCCAGTATATATTGGGAAAGGTATTCCCGGGCCAGGTCGGAAAGGGAGATATTCCTTAAACAGAAATCGTTACGGGAAGAGACTAAAGTAAACTTACGCTATAAAGGGTATTATGGATGTTCCGCTAAACATCTTGCAAATATAGTCCGATACCGGAAAAAAAAGAACTACATTTTAGTAATTAAAGATCAGGATAATAGATATACTGACCTATCTGATATTAGAAAGATCTTTTTTACATATTATCAGAATATATATTCATCGACCAGTAATCATAGTCAGAATCAAGAGAAGTTCTGGTCTCAAATAAAACTTCCGCAAGTGGCAGATGAATTGCTTGATAAGTTGAATGCTCCCATCTCATCAAAGGAGATAGAGGAGGCAATCTATAAAGTTAAGCTAAATAAAGCAGCCGGTCCAGATTTCCTTCCTGCGGAATACTACAAAATACTGGTAGAAGAAGTAAATCCAGTTCTGGAAAAGCTATATAATAGTTATTTTATGTATAACAGTCCAATTTACTTTTCAGCAGCATATATTTCTTTAATTCACAAAAAAGATAAAGACTTAGAAGATCCGGCCTCATATAGACCAATATCGGTACTTAATGTAGACTACAAAATATTAACATCCATTCTGGCAGCAAGACTCATGATGTGTCTGGATAAAGTTATCCATCAGGATCAGACTGGTTTCTTGGTTTCAAGAAATTTTGCGAAAAATATGCGGAAAATAACTACTTTAATAGACTATACTTGGAACTTAAATAAGGATATTAATAAATATTTCAAACAGGATATTGTATTATTGACACTGGATGCGGTCAAAGAATTTGATTCCATAGAATGGGTGTACCTATTTCAAACGCTTGAAAAGTTTGGGTTTAAAAATCAATTTGTACAGTTTGTTCGTAACTTATATCAGTCTCCTATTTCTTTCATTTTGATTAATGATAATTTAACCACCGGAATAAGGCTACAGAAGGGTACCAGGCAAGGTTGCCCATTATCCCCCCTTCTTTTCAACCTGGCTTTGGAACCTCTTGCCATATGGCTAAGGGAAGTTTTAGAAGGGATTACTATTGGTAAAAACTCTATTAAGACACTCTTGTATGCAGATGATTTGTTATTGTGTCTATATAACACACATAAATCCATCCCGGTAGTACTGGACTCTTTGGAGTTCTTTGGCTCATTTTCTGGGTATAAAGTGAATTATAGTAAAAGTGAATTATTGTGGATCAATAAAACCAGTAGCAGGGTAACCAATGTGGTATTTAAGGAAGTTGAAGTATTAAGATACTTAGGGATTTTTCTACACAAAAACCCAAGAAAATGGTATGAATTGAATTTTTCTCCTGTACTACAGAAAATCCAGGCAGATTTGAAGGCGTGGGAAGTATTTCCCCTATCAATATCGGCTAAGGTCAGTCTCATTAAGACAATTATATTTCCGCGTATCCTCTTCCCCTTTCAGAACCTTCCTCTAATTTTGACGAAATCTGATTTACATAAATTATATTCAAGTTTTTCTCACTTTATTTGGTATGGTAAGAAAAAAGCGCGTATCGCAATTGAAAAATTAATGCAAACACGTGAATGCGCCAGTCTAGCACTACCTAATATAAAACTTTACAATTTAGCCGCATTGGGTAAAATTGCCTTAGATTGGCTGGCTGAAACAAATTGGTTTTCGTCATTGGAAATTTAAAGTGTTATGGTTTCCCCCTGGTCTCTTAAAGCATTATTGCATATTAAAATTCAGGATATTCCTAGTAATATTAAAACTTTGATCTCAGTTAAGAACATAATTCTTGCTTGGCAGGGGTTATGTACTTTAACCGGAGTAGATTATTCTTTTTCGGAGTATTTACCGATACTGGGTAACCCAGAGTTTTCTCCGGGTACTAACCAGAAGGAATTTAGAAGTTGGGCTTCTAAAGGGCTTATTGCAGTCTATCAATTGTTTAAAGAAGATGGGCAAATAATAACGTTTGATAATTTAAGGAGGAAATTTTACCTACCGATCATCAGCTTATATGCGTATCTTCAAATCCACCATTTTATAAAGACTAAGAAGTGGAGTGGCAGTGAGATGATCGCATGGTCTGTCTTAAAATCGTGTATTATTATATCTAAAGTCAAGGTACCCTCAATCTCACTTGTATATAGTATTATGCTGGCCAAACAAAGCAATTCTCTCCTGGAAAATTTGAATTTAAAATGGGGATTAGTGGCGATAGAGCCTGATCAAGGCAAAATAAAAGATAGCTGTAACATTGTTAACAAGGCTAGAATACCAATGAGTTTGAAAGAAAGTAATTTCAAGTTAATTAATAATTATTACTTCACACCGTTGAAATTATCTAAAATCTTTCGAAGGCAAAAAAATTTTTGTCCACGTTGTCTTTTTGTAAATGCAGATATCTTACACATGTTTGTAGATTGTCCAAAGATTGCTCAGTTTTGGAAAAAGGTCGTTTTTTGGTTTAATAATTTATATGAAACTAACTGGCAGTTAGATGCAGATTGTATATTTTTTTTTCATTATAGTTATTTGGAGGTACATTTACTGAGGAAAAATTTAAATGTAATCATTCTTCTTGTTAGACAACTTATTTTAAAGAACTGGAAAGCCAAAAAAAAATGCCGGGTTTCTCAGTATTTATGAAAGAGGTACAGATGCAAATAATTTTTGAATCCTTTCAGCTGAAAGAAGCAAGTGAAAGAGAAGTTAAGAAATTTTTAGTTAGATGGTTACCTATAATAAAGACATATCCGGTAGAAATTCAAAAGTCCATTTTATATCCCTTTTTAAGTTCAGATAGTTATTGTGATCTAGTTCTATCAGGTGATTTTCCGGCAGAATGGATTAGGAACTACAGAGATATATAATAAGCATAATTTTATTTTTTATTAAATAAAAGTGTCGGATGTTAAGTCAGGTTTCTCTGGGAGAGTGGGGGGGGGAGGAGGAGGACTCAGCATATTTTGTAGAGGGGCCCTTTTTTTTTTTTTTTTTTTTTTCTTGCTGTTTCTTTTTTTTCTACTCTATCTTTTCTTCTGTGCACTGTATATAGTGATAATATAATCGGCTTGACGTGTGGATAACCAGATTTACTTTAGACAATATGGTTAGATAGGACATAAATGGTCACAGCTTTGCATGACGGTATCTTATTATTCTTTTTTTTCGTGTTTATCATGACAATGCCCTGCGTGGTGTTTGAAATGTTTTCATATGTCAAATTTGTGTTTTTCTCTTTTTCCACACTAATGGCCTGAATAAATAAATGATTAAAAAAAAAAAGAATGCACTGTTATCTAGGCTAGGAAAGTCTGCATTTAATCCTTAAAGAGACAGTATACACCAACTTTCATATAACTGCATGTAATAGACACTACTATAAAGATAAATATGCACTGTTACTGTTATAAAAATCCAATATAAAACTTACTTAGAAGCTCCCAGTTAGCACTGTTGATGAGGTTAGGCTGGGACACCCAGTGAAAGGGGTTGGGAAAACAAGAAGTACAGACACTCCGACACCCTGCATATGAAAAGACAGATAACACAAACAGGAGCCAGCAGTAGTCTGTAAACACCTGTATACATCTTACACTGTGGGCCTTGGTTAGGAGTCTGAAAATCAGCACAAAGTTATTAAAAAATAAGCAAAACTATACATTTTTACAAAAACACTATCAGATGGGCTATATAAATGGATCATCTACAAAACATTTATGCAAAGAAAAATCTATTGTACAATGTCCCTTTAAAGCTTCACATATATACTGTATGTTTCCATAGCTATTTCAGACACAAGATTCACTCTGTAAAATCACCATTTGCAGAAACCATAGCTTTCCTTTGGCTGGGTTACTTCCCTTTAAAAGTTCACAGACTTTCTGGTCATATTTAGTGGAAACTAAGAAGGAAATATTGATTTTCTACTTGCTATGCATCAGCATTATTGTGTAACCATATAGTTCATAAAGATACTTCATTAAATGGTTAAGCAACAATAAACTCTGCAAATGCTATATCTGTTATATCTTAGACTGGATATAGTTATAGTTTTTTTTCAGTAGCGTGTTTGCAAATTAAGAAAAAAATGATTTTTGAAAATGTTATAATATTTGGCTTGTTAAAGAGATAAAACTAAGCGAGCATATTTTGGAAAGCCTGTTTGTCCTTTTGAGCTACTTAGATATAAGCATATAAAATTGATAACATTGTCAGCCTTTTACAGATATGCGGCATTGAGTTATTAAGTGATTTAGCATATGGGTAACATGTCCCTCTTGATATGCTAAATTAGGATCCAGTTAAACTGGGCAATGGACATTAACAGCCATTTCAATTTTCTTAAAATGCAAATTAGTTCTTAAAAGACCGCCCTTAATAACAGCCATGCAATGTTTCCAGCTATTTATTTTAGAAACAGCAGAGGCTGCCCTTGCTTTAAGAATCAAATATTTTTTTCTTTCATATGGGTCAAGACTGAGTAACATTTAAAATTAACACTGAGATCATTTCCCAGTGAGACAGTTTTCAAATTGGTATTTCCCTTTGTAGACCAGATTCGCTATATCAGTTCTTCAAATGTTAGTGAATAATACTAAGATAACATCACCTAGTAAGTCCTTTTTTTTTTTTTTACAAAACCTTTTTTTAAGTGACAAATTTATCAAGCTGCATTTGCAGCTTTTCCAGCATGTGGAGCAGGTTCACATAAGCGATCCTGCTGCCACATATTGAAAGGGACAGTCAACACCAGAATTTTTGTTTTAAAAGATAGATAATCTCTTAATTACCAATTCCCCAGTTTTGCATAACCAACACAGTTATAATTATACATGTTTTACCTCTGTAATTACCTTGTTTCTAGGCCTCAGCAGACTGTCCCCTTATTTCAGTTCTTTTGACAGACTTGCAGTTTAGCCATTCAGAGCTGTCTCCATGGTAAATCCACGTGCATGAGCTCATTGTTATCTATATGAAACACGTGAACTAATGCCCTCTAGTGGTGAAAAACTATCAAAATGCATTTAGATTAGAGGCGGCCTTCAAGGTCTAAGAAATTAGCATATAAACCTCCTAGGTTTAGCTTTCAACTAAGAATACCAAGAGAACAAAGCAAAATCGGTGATAAAAGGAAAAAAGTTGTTTAAAATTACATGCCCTATTTGAAACATAAAAGTTTTTTTTGTACTTGACTGTCCCTTTAAGAAGCAAAAACTGCTGCCTTTTTCCTGTCCGCCACCTCGGAAGTGGTGAGATCAATCACCCCGATACTCGCTTGTTCAGGGTGATTGGCATTCCTTGCTCTAGTGCAATTAAATCCTTTTGTGCAATGATAAATTTCGCCCTGCAGTGAAACATTGCAGTCATGAACCTGTCCGCCGGCAGGGATGGTAAATTTACCCCTAAGTAGTTGTTAGATTAACTCATTGTATGGTAGTTTTACTTGCTTTTTCATTGCTCACAACATTAAAGTGAATGTAAATTTTGATGCTAAAGTGCCCAGTTTTTAAAAATTCGATTAAAAACAGGGGCACTTTAATTCATCAAAATTTACATTTCACTCGTATTGTAAAAATACTTACCTTTTAATCTTGAGCAGCTCCAGCTTCCTCCACCCGTCGCAAAGCCTCTTCCTGGGTCTAAAATGAGGAATCCAGCTTCCTCCAATCATGGCATTGAATCAGACACTGATTCCCCCGGGGGAAGCCGTGATTGGAGGATGACCTATCCATCATTTCTGACATCAGAAATGGCTTGTGATGACCGGAGGAAGCTGGAGTTGCTGTCAAGATTAAAAGGTAAGTATTTTCTCAACACGAGTGAAATGTAAATTTTAATGAATTAAAGTGCCCCTGTTTTTAATCAAATTTTTAAAAAACGGGCACTTTAGCATCAAAATTTACATTCTCTTTAACACTTATGGTGTTTGTCTTTCTTTCTATCTATCTATCTATTTATTTATCTGTCTGTATATATATCAATCTATCTATCTCTCTATCTAATTGAGTATAACATTACTATACATTTTTACCACTCACTTTTTAATCTTAGGGACACTCAAGTTAAAATTAAACTTTTATGATTCAGACAGAGCATGCAATTTTAAACAACAAATGTGCACAGTCTTTTTATATTTACACTTTTTGAGTCACCAGCTCCTTCTAAGCATATGCAAGAATTCACAAAATTTACAAATAAGTGGAAATAGACATAACTTTGAAATTTGTCAGAAAAAAATCTACTACTCATTTGAAGTTCAGACTATGTGCTATTGCATTGTATTTTTATCATGCATTTGTTAATTATGCAAATTTACTGTATTTACTGGTCCTTTAAGAAGCAGTGAATGGGATAAATAACATATTTTAAAATTTAAAAGGAGAGTGATCATTTTTGAATTTTCTAGATTTTTTTTTTAAAAAACTTTCAGTTTCAAGGTTTGTGCCAGTTTATTTGAATATTGCTGTTTTGTTTTTTTTTTTAAAAAGGCAGATTGATATAGTGTATGTTGCTTTAATCTGAGGTAAATAATGAGTGTATAAGGGTTGCCAACTCTGGCCTAGTTTCCATTGAGTTGGTAAATTGTAAAACAAGTGGTAACATAGAAAAAAAATGGAGATAAATGTTTTTATCACCAGTTTCCACAGTTTACCACCAGAATGGTAACTAGGCCTCTGTTAGAAAAAAATAAAATAAAAATAGCTGTGGTAATTTGTTGCCTTATTTAGAAATGTTATTGTTATTTTCACTATGATAAAAAATATATTTTTTAATTTAATATGCAAGTTTTATCAAATGCAAAATTGTAGCACTAAAACATGCAGTTTTTATTACTTTTGTCTCCTTAAACAATTCTTTTCTGGGGTGTTTTTTGTCCTGAGGGGTATACAGGGCAATTAATCTGGTGACTAAATTCAGAAAAATGTGGTCCCTGTGACTAAGAGAGAGTTCACATTGTAGACGTCTTTTCATGATAAACATCTTTGTGAATAAATCTACTTACAAATGCAAAC